>NW_017099958.1:5479-7895 GCF_001412225.1 Nicrophorus vespilloides | reverse complement strand
TTAGAGAAACGATCTGTTTCTCATATTTTGTTAGTTTTACGACCCATTTGTGTCACCCGCTTGAAAGGGGCATTATGTGAAAATCTGGCAGCTAACCATAAAAACTATGCCGCCCAAAATTAACCTCTTCAAACAGTTGTAAGATTTATCACCCCTTAAACCTTATCGACAGCGGGAGACATAAACAAACCCCCGCCGGCGCCTATGACGTACAGCGGAAGACATAAACAAATCTCCGCCGGCGCCTATGACGTACACCCCCACATGGCGAAATAGCCCCTACCTTTAGAATATTATTTCGTATTCAGTACTTCTTCTTACATACAAGACAACACTTATGTTATTTTAAGTTAGTTCTAGTTTGACTCTACTCTTGACCAGCAACCTATGCTTGAAGCAACTGGAAGCTAGATTAAGAATCACCTGCATCTAAGTGTTAAATAAATACATTAATACACTGATTTTAATCTAGTCTCTTCCATAAAAACCCACTAGGACTCCACATCGACAATACAACAAATTATTCGACAGTGTCCAGAGATATTCCATCCCGGGACACGACACCTGGTTGACGATCTTCTCCCAGACGCCGTCATCGGAGCCCCCGTAGCAAGCGACCATCTCCCGGTCGTCGGACTAGCCGCACTACCGCAGTTTCCGCTGCCCGAGGCTCGCAGGATGCGAGCCTGGAGCCATGCCAAATGGGAGGACCTCGTCGCTCAGGTGCAGCGAGCTACTGATCGCCGCCCAGATCCCATCACCAACGCCCAATAGCTGGAACACCGAGCCTCTGAACTCACCACCGTCATTGAAGCGGCCATCAAAGACAACGTGCCCGCCAGGATCTGCACGCCGCGACCTCCAGGGCTACCACCCGACATCATGCACATGGTTCGGGAGAAGAGGAGGCTCTACCGTACACTGAAGCGGACGAACGATCCGGTCATCCGCACCACCTGGAAACAGCATCGAGAGAGGAACGTCACGGCGACGCTGGATTACAGGGATGGCAGAAAATTCTGGTCTCTATTAAACCGTCTCACCGGCAGGAAACCCCCGCCTAAATACCCACTGCAAACGGACACGCAACCGCTGACGGACGAGGAGAAGTCGGAGGTCTTCGCCAACACCCTGCTGAAAGATCAGCTGTTTGACAAGCCCTTCCATGAGGCCGTCACGGACGAAGTCACCAATCTACAGCTCCCAGACTACCGCCCACCATCACCGCCGAAGAGATCGCGGAGACCATTGCCAGCCAAAACAAGAACACGGCACCAGGCAAGGACGGCATCACCTGGGTCCTAATCCGCAAGCTCCCGGAATCTGCAATTGAATGGCTGCGGGAAATCTACAACGCCTGCCTTACCCACGGACACTTCCCACAACAATGGAAAGCAGCCATGGTGCTCATGTTCACCAAACCAGGGAAAGACCCAACCTTTCCAGGCTCCTACCGCCCCATCTCACTCCTCCCTGTCATAGGAAAGCTACTCGAAAAACTCCTCCATAAAAGAATTAATGACCACTGCACGTCCAACAACATCATCCCACCCCACCAGTACGGCTTCACCAAATCAACCTCCACGCAGCATGTCATCCTCAACCTCTCCATCTCTACACAGACAGCATGCCACATTCAACAGTACGCCGACGACACGGTCATCTGGACCTCCCACCGCCAACCTACACAAGCCATAGCTACACTCCAAGACGCCAGCAACAAGCTGGAGAAGTGAATGAGAAAGTGGCGCGTCAAGCCGAATCCGCAAAGTCTCAACTCATCGGCTTCCGACACCCGAGAACCCACCGCTTCCGCGACACAAGACTCTCTACCAACCTCTGGGAACAAAACATCACAGAAACACAACGCATTACCTACCTCGGCATCCAACTCTCCCACACGCTCAACCCACATCCCACAATCACGCAAACCATCCGCAGAGCCAGGCAACGACTCAACCTAATAATCCGACTCCGCACATCCTTCGGCGGCTGCCACCCCAAAACCCTGTTCCACACCTACAAAGCGTTCATCCGCCCCGTCCTCACCTACCCCTCCACCATCCTCTCAATTGCTACCCAGTCAAGCCTTCAGTGTATTTACAGCTTTGAAAGGAACGTAATCCGCAAAATCCTCAAACTCCACTACCTTCATCCCAGCGCGTACCTCCACGACCTAGCCTCACTCCCCAAAATACCCGACTTCATCCGCAAACTTCAAGGCCGACATGCCGCCAAAACCTTCTCTCGGAACCACCCAACCCGCCACCCCTTCATAACAAGTACCATTGTATCTGCATTTTACACTGAATAAAGCATTTTTAAAATTGAATTGAAATTGAATTGTGCGTACACCATCATGTATTACATACATTGGCAGCAATAACGTACGTTTTCTCGAACCAAGCGTGCAGAG
>NW_017099958.1:2607-5470 GCF_001412225.1 Nicrophorus vespilloides | reverse complement strand
CCGTTACGTCTCTCGCGCGACCCGATTCGAGGACACTGCCAGGCGGGGAGTTTGACTGGGGCGGTACATCTGTCAAATAATAACACAGGTGTCCTAAGGTCAGCTCAGCTAGGACAGAAACCTAGCCTAGAGCAATAGGACAAATGCTGGCTTGATCCCGATGTTCAGTACGCATAGAAGCCTATCGATCGCATAGAAGCGGGGCCTATCGATCCTTTTGGCTTTAATGAGTTTTTAGCAAGAGGTGTCAGAAAAGTTACCACAGGGATAACTGGCTTGTGGCGGCCAAGCGTTCATAGCAACGTCGCTTTTTGATCCTGCTTTGATCACTGCACAGGGTGAGTGTACGAATGACTGGGGCAACAGTGTGAATGAGTTTATCCGGCACACCTTTCCGGACGATGATGAGCCGGACAGATTAAATGATGCAAGAAAGAGAATTGGTTTGCATGAGATAACACGGATGATTGATCCAGTTGAACTGGAGAGATTAGTGGGCAAGCCAATGAAGAAAAGGGCAACCGGGCCCGAGATGGTCAGAGTATTACACAAAGTTAGACCGGACATTCTTCTCAGTATATATATAAAGCTGTGTTTCCTGAGATGGAGAAAAGGTAATCTGGTAATTTTGAGGAAGCCGGGGAACAAGCCACCCTCAGATGTCCTACAGGCCAGTTTGCTTGCTGCCTGTCATGGGTAAAATTCTGGAGAGGCTCATGATTGGACAGACTAAGGAGATTTACGGCCCCCATTTTGCGATCCAGCACTGTTTTGTTAAGGATAAGTCCACTGAGACCGCCATGTGCGAGCTCACAGAGTCGGTAGAGACTAACCCCTCCAGGATGTTCATGGGTATGTTCGTTGACTATAAGAGGGCTTTTGGCCACATAAGATGGGGCAGGTCTGGTAAACAGTATATTTCTTTGAACGCGCTGCTAACCTCCAATAAAATGACACAATCCAAATTCCTCCTTCATCTCGAAACAATGAAAAAACGTCGGGCAACATTAGTGATGAATACGACGTTTGTGTGCACGCTTTAAAATGAGTTCTTCAAATAAGTCAAAAGTTAGGAACAATTTCAAAAAAGTTGAGAAAGACAAGGCGTGATGTAATTATTGTCGTAAATTGTTGAACTGCAAAGGATCATCTAGGAGCAACCTCCATAATCATGTGAAAGCAGTTCATAAAATAATAATCGACAAAAGATCAGAATCAATCGATCAACAAGAAACACTGATTCCATCTTCTTTGTGGAACAAACCAGCATTTTTAATTTTGTGAAAACGAGCAGTTTAGAAGAAAATATTTCACACAAGAATCTTTGCAACAACATGGATATTTCTTACTACAAAACAACTCTCTGAATCTTATTCATTGTATGAAACTGCAAAATATGAAACCATAAAAAGAATTAGATTTAATGAAAAAGGATGGGATTTGTTTTCTATAACTTTAGATGAATAGACATCGCAGATATTTGAATACTAATGTCACCATTTTAATTTAGGATTAATTTTCATAGATTTGTTCTGGTTTCTGATAGACTACAATTTTTCAACTTCGATATAGCAACCGATACAAATGATGGTGCTGCTATTATGAAAAATCACACACTAATCACTTATAATTAATCAACTGTGCTATTCACATAGATTTAGCAGTTGCTGATGTCTTATATAAAAATTAAAAAGCCTATTGAAACTGATCTAAATGTTATATGTTATAAGCAATGGTACACACTTCAAGTCTAATATAAGTAATCACTACACCATTACACAAATTGTTCTTTCTATACATAATTATTTGAATTTATAAAAATGAAGACTGAAATTACTTCTAAGATATTTTATGTTAATAACACTTCTCTTTAATTTGAAAATCCGCGGAACGTGTGGACAAAGACGTCTAGCGGATTTCTACCAGTCTACAAGTGAGATTATTAAATTATCGGGACAAATTTTAACAAAGCTGCACATTATTTAATAGATGACGATGATGGAAAAGCGACAAAAAAAAACTAACAGAACGAAAAAAATAGAATAACTATTCATTGCTCTAAAGCTAAATAGTATTAAATCTTCCTCGGTAGCAAGAGTTTTTTTTTCATTCTACAAATTTTATATCGAAAACGATGACACGTGAGTAATAAATCAATAGACATTATTTCATTTTTGAAATCTTATTTTAGTAGAAAATAATAAGAAATAATATTTTAGAATCATTTATTGTTATTTGTTTATATAATATTATATGGAGTAAATTTTAATAATAATATTTATTGCATCAGTCGTACAAAAAAAACATACAGAATTAAAAAAGAACAAAATAAATATATATAATTTCAAAAAAGTCAAGTCAAAAATTGTCCACCAGAAGTCAGATTATAAAAACGAAAGACACCATATTTTCCTGAACGTCTTCGCAGGCTTCCGGAAAGTTAGAAGTATAGTAGACAATGTGTGCAGACTGATACTCAAGGTATATGAGATACTTGCAAAAACGGCACCCATAACCACGCGGAACCCTTATATAGAACTCGAAGACGTGGGGAAAACGAACAACGATATTTCAAAAAGTAATATTCAATTCACAGAATTGATTTAGCGGAATCAACATACTTGGTTCGAAAACTACGGTAGGCAGGTATTCTCAATCCATTGGATAATATGATGGACAGATGGATCACTGCTAGAACTGCCTTGCTCTGTGGCCTACGGTCATGGTTATGTGGCTATCATGGCTAATGGTTAAATCGGATGCATCAATCTTAACGGCGGAACTTTATGCCATTCAGCATGTGCTCGATTGCAAAGCATAGGTGACGAAGACCAACCATATGGTCCTCTCAATAAAGACGTTA
>NW_017099958.1:0-2583 GCF_001412225.1 Nicrophorus vespilloides | reverse complement strand
AACGGAACAAGAGGCTCCCTTGGTTGAACTGCGCCTCCCATTTACCGACCTTTTTATGGAACTAAAGAAAAAAACAGAATGTACAACAGAATTTGATACTCAAAGTCAATGGCATTAATTGTCTGTTTTTAGAATCGTTGAAATAGTACAGACCGAACTGGCATAATTGTATCAGAGTGACACAAGACAAGAATTCAGACTTGTTTATGTATATTGTTATGTGTAAATCATTCAGACATGCTTTATCATGTTCATCTATTAGTTTTCCATAGATTAAGTCTTTTGTAGGGTTTGTGAGTTTTTTTGAAGAAATTTACATAATTCGAAATCAGAGTTTTTTTTTAGCCTAGACTTAAAATAGTACTAGTTAAATAAGAATATAAGATGAAAAAATCTTCGTCTTTAAAATATTTTTGAATTTTCACGAAAAAGAAAATTAAAAAATCTTTTTTTTAGGCGTTCTGTGTGTAGACCCTCCCAGTCTGATTAATCTGATGCCCATCTTTCATGTCTATTTTGCTGAAACAGACTGCTCCATTCAGTTATGTCATCGATTGTTAGTATTATATCTTTTTCGTTTAATTGCATGGTTTGGATCATCTGTGGTTCCATGATGTCTTCCTGCTTGAGTCTATTGATTTCCTGTTCTGCTGCATTCGTTAGGTCGAATGGTACTCTTCTGTGATTTAGTCATGTTGGTTTGACATTGTTATCTATTTATAGCTTTAATTGTGTATGTGTTTGTTTTAATTTCCTCAGTGTTGAATTCAGATTATTTTGTGTTCTGGATGTGTAGATGTAAGTATTGTACAATCATTTTTTTTATGGCAAGTACTGTCTTTCTGTTGTCTCATATGATTGCTTATTGCGAGTAATTCTTATATTGTAACTTGTTTCTTCAACTATTTGTTCTTCATATAAATGACTTTTTTTTTATGTAAAATTGATGTTTCGTTCTGGAGTTGAATACATTTTCGTCTGTTTATGTTTCGTACATAATGTTTGCTTGAAGTATTTGTTTAATGTGCTTATTTCCTCTTCTCGTTGTTGATTGCTGCTGCAACGATGCAGATTTATGATTTGTCGATCCACATTCCCATTAAAAAAGGATTGCTGATATCCTTTTCAATATCGAATAATATAACAAATGTAAACGTCGATGCCATGTTAGGAGTGCTGATGTCTTAGAGATTCTTCGATTTTGTTCTGTCCACGTGTCTTCTTTTTAGGTTAGGTTATTTTCTACGGAGTTTTCTGCTTTTCCAGTTATTAATCTTTACAGTATTTTTTATCCTTGTCGCCAAAGTATTGTTGTGTTGTTTGTTTGGGAAAAACACTTGGACGATTGTTTGTTTTGTTGATTTACTTTATTACTGTAGTCTTCTTCGTGCTTCTGTTGCTTGTTAACCAAGTGACCACACCACACTCTGCCACACTCGCTAGTTAATGAGTTCGCCGCTTTTACACTCAACTGCCACTGCAGCTTCATGTGAAAGTGTGGTTGCATAGTTGGCCACAATAGCCAGTAGAATATGACGATGGGGCGAGTTTCCGTTTTCTAAGTATTATAGCTATATTTTGGTGGCCGACAATACAAGACACCTTTCTAATTAATTCCTTGTTCAAACTAATTTTTCACATTGAGAACCATTATATTATTTTTCAGCTGAAGGTGGCAGACAATAAGGATGCTGTCGAGGAAAAATTGCAAGTAAGATTAATCCAGTATTAGAAACATAATTTATTTTAACATCATTTTACAATCAGTTGCGAAAATATGCGGAGGTCGAGACTATCAGGAAGTCAACAACAAACCAATCAGAATATTACAGAAGTTGGACGATTACAATTCAGTGATGTTGAAGAAGTGACGCTAAGCAATATATGGGAGAGAAGTTGGAGGACAGGAGAGTGCCCAACCAAAAAAAGAGTAACCAGACAAATGACAAAACAGATTTTCAGAAAATATGTTATATAGATAACACATCTTAATACATAAATGCATAATGAATGTCATATTTAATCTTTGTCATTTGTTTATTTCTAAATAATAATCATAATTTCTTGGTCAGACAGCAAATATACAAAAAATACATTCTACAGATAAATATAAATGATAATAATAACTCTCAAAATAAGTAAATAAGTTTTAACATCAATAGCCCCAGGGGGACCAAGTCATATGAGAAATCTGTTGTATAGCCACTGCGGTGGCGTTCCTTAGTACATGGAGAGCACATAACGCGGCGCCACAAGTACCAGCAAATATAAAAGCGCCAAATAATTTGAAATTTAAAATAATAAAAAAAATTACTTTATCCTATCAAATAGTTTTTATTGTTTTAACGTTTTCTCACTATTTATATTTGTATCCGCTACTGCTTGACTACTTTTAACCCAGTTTGTTCTGATCCATATAAGTTTAATTATTATTGTTAAACATTTTAGTCTTTCTTAAGACTTGTATTAGTAGGATGGCGATAAAATCCTTGTTAGATTTACTTTTAGTTCTTTATTCCCAAGGTTATTTTGTAAGTGGCATTGGATATATTTAATTTATTTTAGCTTTCCAGACTGATTGAA
>NW_017099957.1:2500-2735 GCF_001412225.1 Nicrophorus vespilloides | reverse complement strand
CGTTGCGTATGCTTTTTTTTTTTCTTTTTGGTAATGCTTTCATATGGTGTATGAATTTTTTGGTCCTTATTTTATTTTGACTCTGTTTTGGGATGGCAGCGGGGGTGCGGGTGTACATCGATTTATTTTTATCACTGGTGAATGTGTGGGTTTTTATTTCTTTTGTTGGGTCTTCTAAGCGATTGTTGGAAGGGTCCATAGCCGGGGGCTTGGTATGCGCTCTCTCCTTGGGGAG
>NW_017099957.1:2237-2411 GCF_001412225.1 Nicrophorus vespilloides | reverse complement strand
GGGGATGCAATCGTGGTTGGCAGTGGTAGGCCCATATCGCGGGCAAGTGGGGTCATTTGCGACCCTGCGGCGTGGTGTTGCGACAGCAGGTACCTCCTTCCGAGGTCTCTTCCTGCGCTGACACAGGCACTCAAGACCCTTACTTGAGAAGGCGGATAGATAGCGACCGAAGCC
>NW_017099957.1:1071-2177 GCF_001412225.1 Nicrophorus vespilloides | reverse complement strand
GCCGACACAGGCACTCAAGATCCTTACTTGAGAAGGCGGATAGATAGCGACCGAAATTGCAGCGCCTGGAGAGGTTAGCACCGCTCACCGACCCTGGCACTACGAGGAGGACTAAAATGATGAGCAACCCATACACAAAGGGCATGGAGGAGGCGGCGCACGATTCGGCCAGTAGGTCGTGGATCGACCATCCTCCAATGGGTTGGACCGGACGTGATTACGTCAAGGCAGTCCAGCTCCGAAACAACAACTTACCAACGAGGGGTATACCCTCAAATCCACCGGAGCTACGACTGTGCAGGGCAGGCTGCAGTCAATCCGACCCGGACAGCACCAATGCAGATCTGCTCCACGACAAACCAACACAGGCCACCTAGTTGCCGCTGGGACGCAGTTTGGAGAGCCTAACAGCGGTGTCCATGTGAATCGGCGCCGGGGAAGACGGGGACGACCTCCGAGAAGAGGTGTTGTGATGTGAGTGCCAGTAGGGTCGGTGATGTGCGCGAATGTGTCTCTCGCGTCGGCCGGAGTTACCGATGTTAGGCAAAGCCTACCTGTGGCGAGGGCGCAACAAATTTTAATTTTAATTGAGTTTTGTCCTACTATGTACTCAAACCTAGTCATTTCTGTTATACACGCATTTTAATTTGTTATTAGTTCTGTTAATTTTAATTTTTATAATTTATTATATATTGTCTTTTAAGTTTTATCAGTATGTCCTATTTACACCAAATTTTAATTTGTTATATTATGAGTTAGGGTTGCGCCCGGACCCAACATTTTAAGTATATTGTATATGTCTTATTTTTTTCCAGCAGGTGATGTCGGACGCTAAACGCAAAATGAATCTTGTCATTTATGTTGTGTTTGTCCACGTTGGCGCACACTGCTGGCCACTGATGTAAGAACGCATGGCTTACAGTGAGCCCAAGAGCAGAAACTGAAATGTTCAATACTATGAGGAAATAAATGAATTTAACTAGCCAAATGCCTCGTCATCCAATTAGTGACGCGCATGAATGAACGAGATTCCCTCTGTCCCTATCTACTATCTAGCGAAACCACTGCCAAGGGAACGGGCTTGGAAGAATCAGCGGGGAAAGAAG
>NW_017099957.1:871-1062 GCF_001412225.1 Nicrophorus vespilloides | reverse complement strand
AGACGGGGTGCGTACACCATCATGTATTACATACATTGGCAGCAAAAACGTACGTTTTCTCGAACCAAGCGTGCAGAGTGGGTGAAGGCCGTGGTTCGCGCGTCGAAGCCCGTTACGTCTCTCGCGCGACCCGATTCGATGACACTGCCAGGCGGGGAGTTTGACTGGGGCGGTACATCTGTCAAATAATA
>NW_017099956.1:1800-12752 GCF_001412225.1 Nicrophorus vespilloides | reverse complement strand
GACCCAATAAAGACACAAAAAAAAATACGCTAGAAAGAACTCAGTTTACGTACGAACAAGTAAAGAAAACCCCAGCAGAATTTGCAATGTAAATTTCTCTCGCTAATTACGATGATCGTAACAATGGACTTTATTTTTTTTCTTTTTCTTTAAAGAATTGCAACTGTTGTTCTTTCTTGCAACAGAAGAATCTTCACGTTAATAGAGAGAAAGAGGAGTAATCTCATTATTTAATTAATTTTAATCCATTTACGTGCCCGACTCCGATGTTTTCTCTGCATCCGAAAAGACGTGGAACGAACTTGAACTCTGGCCTCTGTTTGTGAAGGAAGAAGCACGACCATCTCGAATCCCACGCCTTCTCTTCTCCTGGATTGCAGCTCCTTCCTCATCCACAAGTTTCTTTCAATCCTTCGTAATTCCTCAACATCATCTGGAATCCCAATCATATTTTAGTAACGGAAATGCAAAAATTTCGGCCGCACCTTTTCTTTCCCAGCTTTGAATCAAGAATCCTGTACAATCTAACTGTTAAAGTTCCACGCATTTTTACTTATAAACGTTCAGTTTAATTTTTATATTTGTTATATAACTGTTGTTTTATCTGTTTATTTATATTTTTTAGAATTTACAAAATTTATTAGTTCTTTTGACAACTTTTAACGTATATTTTTTATTTGATCTATAAATAATTATTCATTATTTTTTTACAAAATGAATGTAAATGAATTCTTTAGAAAAAAAATATAATTTACTATGAACATTTTACTTTTATTAAAATCTATTCATATTTTTGATTTATTTACAATTTTTTGTACATTCATTATTTCTATACAAATTTTTCTATTTATATCTTTATAAAAAAAATTCAAAATTACAAAAATTTGTCCTTTTCTTGAATTTTGTTTATATTTTTTAAATTATTTATTATTACTATTTATTCCATAAAAAAATTACAAGAAAATTTCGTCCTTTTATTTAATATACATATTTGTTTATATTTATTCACAATTTTTAATATTTTTTATTCATTATTTCTATACAAATTCGATCATTTACTTTCGTTTATTTCTTTAAAAATTGTTTTTTTTTTATTCGTAATTTTTATTTTTTTTTACAGTTTTTTTTGTACATAATCATTAATTATTTCTTCAACTATTTATCAAAGAACTATTTTTTATTTCTTTATTAATAAAAAGTTACAAATTACAACAAATTTTCATTAATTGGTCTTCATTAAGAATATTGCAATTTACAACAAAAAAATCGTCCTTTTCTTGAATTTTATTGATTTTTTTTTTTATTTATTTACAATAATTTGTATATTATTTCTTTATTAATTGGTCTATTTATATCAAAGAACTATTCTTTATTTACAACAAAATTTCGTCGTTTTATTCAATTTCATTAAAAGTTTTGATTCATTTAGATTATTATTATTATTTTTGTATTTCTTTATTTGTGTTTTATATACAAATTGAACCATTTATATAACGATTCAATCGGCGATTTTGTCTTTATGACAAATCCGAGCCGCGCGTTGCGTCACTCATCGAATTTTACTGTTATCGTAGGCGAAAAGAACTTTCTTCTCGCCGTTTATCACATCCAAACGAAGGTGCACACCTCAATTCATTTTTAATCATCAAAAAAAAGTCAGAAAATTCAGATTTTAATCATATTTTCACAATAATCAACAAGTAATTAATTTAATTATAACAAAATAATTGATGTTAATTTATTTATTACTAATTAAAAGTAATTTATTCATAATTTCAGTAGTAATTTACCGAAATTGAAGTAAATTTGGAACAGAAATTTGCATCAATTTGAAAGTGTACCAACCAAACCTCAAAGTATTGTTGGTTGCGTGCTTCACGGAATAAATCTCACTACTTTTTATTCAAATCAAGTATTTTTACATTATCAATAATTAAATTAGTTTATATCAAAAAATTACATTTATTTATAATTAATACATCATGTTTATTTTCACAATAAAATTAAAAACAAATTTATTATAGTTTTTTTTTATATAATTACGTAATTTTGTTGCTTTATATTTTTTATGATTTATATTAATTGTAAGTAATATTAAGTATTAATAAAAATTTAAAAAAAAATCAATTTTATTTTTCATATTTTTTATTTTTTCTTTCGATTTTTTTAAATTATTTTTTTATCATTAAATTTTAAATCATTATTATTTTACAGATTAATTATAAAGTTTTTTAAATAAATGATGATTACATAAGAAAGTATCATCAATTGTGCATCTTTGATACAATTATTATTAAGTAACGTAAATTAATAACAAAGATATAACGATTTTTCAATTTTTGTTAAATTTTCACTAATTTTATTATTTTTTATTTTACAGATTAATGATAAAACTGCTAATACATATCTTGATTAAATAACAAACAGACTTTAATTGCGCATCTTTTTATATAATAACTGTTACTTAGAGTTAATAAATAACTGAGATATTGAACATTTTCTATTTCTTTTTTTTTCAAACAATGTTTTTGTTAATTACTCGATGTTAATTAAAAAATGTAATATGTAAAAGTATATATAAAGTAAATCCGTTTAAATCCATAAATAAGGATGTAAATTGTATGACGATGTGTATGAAACCCAATTCACAGTTAGAAATACTGAACATTCCAAACCTACATTCATAAATTACTACTTAAGCATTCATATTCGAGAGATTTATGAAAACTTAATACGTTTTTACGATATAGAAAGAAAGAATGATTTGTACGAAAAACTATGTAAATGCATAAAAAAAGTTAACGAAATTTCATTCATAAATTATTACTTCACAATGAATATTCACAATAGTCAATTAACAAATGTTAATTAATTTATTATTGAATATTCATTAACACATTTATATTTATAATATAATCTTAATTAAGTAGAAGTTCAATTAATAAAGAAAAGTTAAGCATAATTACTTGAATTAGTGAAATCTCAAAGAATAGCCAGTATATAATTGTTGAAAGTACAGCAGTATTTGTAGTGGATAGAACTTGAATTGGTGACAGTTTTCAGGTACGTTAGGTTTAACATCTTAGAAAAGTTAAGCAATATCGTGTAAGATGCTTCCATTAATTGGTGACAATTTAATTTAGTATTGATTCTATCATAAAGTAAAGAAGTTGGTATAAATCAGATACTTTATGTTTAGTAAAAGTTCAATTAATAAAGAAAAGTTAAGTATAATTACTCGAATTGGTGATATCTCAAAGAATGGTAGTTGGCAGTGATAGTATTTAAATTAGTGACAGGTCTTCAGGTACTTTATATTTGACATCTTTGAATAGTTAAGCAATACCAGTAAAATATGCTACTTGAATTGGTGACAGTTTAATTTATTTTGCAAAGGCTAGTATTGATAGAATCAATAAAGTACAAGAAGTTTGTATAAATCAGATATTTTATCTATAGATCTAAGAAAAGTTAAACAACGTCGATAAAGGTTGATACTTGAATTGGTGAAAGTATAATTTATTTTACAAAAACAATCAACATATGTTGAAATCAATACTCTGATTGGATGTTTGCATATTTTCTATCTTCAAGTAGATCAGTTGGTATCAATCAGGTACTTCATGTTTGACATCTTATCAAAGTTAAGCAATAGCACTGAAGGTTGCTACTTGAATTGGTAACATTTGAATGCATTCTACAAAGTTAAGCAAGTACATCAGGTGGTCTACATTAACACAATTTAGCAACTGATGATTCAATTCACTAGTACAAGTGGTATAATGTCATTAAGCACATGTAAAGGATGCTACTTGAAATGGTAACATTTCAATTTATTTTACAAAGTTAAGCAACTACATGTTGAAATCAATACTGTTATTGGTGGTTTCCTTATATTCTAGTTTCGAGTACATAAGATGATATCAATCAGTTTCATCATATTGGATATCTTATAAAAGTTAAGCAACACCTGTAAAAGATTCCATTTGAAGTGGTGAATTTGTCAACATATGTTGAAATTAATACTCTGATTGGTGATTTGGATATATTCTATCTTCAAGTACAGCAGTTGGTATCAATCAGTTTCCTCTTATTTGACATTCTTATAAAAGTTAAGCAATCACCTGAAAGGATGCTACTTGAAATGGTAACATTTCAATTTATTTTACAAAGTTAAGCAACACATGTTAAAATCAATACTGTGATTGGTGGTTTCGTTATATTCTAGCTTCGAATACATTGGTTGATATCAGTTTCATCCTATTGGACATCCTATAAAAGTTAAGCAACACCTGTAAAAGATTCCACTTGAAGTGGTGAATTTGTCAACATATGTTGAAATTAATACTCTGATTGGTGATTTGGATATATTCTATCTTCGAAGTACAGCAGTTGGTATCAATCAGCTTCCTATTATTTGACATCTTATAAAAGTTAAGCAACACATGTTAAAGGATGCTACTTAAAATGGTAACATTTCAATTTATTTTACAAAGTTAAGCAACACATGTTGAAATCAATACTGTGATTGGTGGTTTCGTTATATTCTAGCTTCGAGTACATCAGTTGATATCAATCAGTTTCATCCTATTGGACATCTTATAAAAGTTAAGCAACACCTGTAAAAGATTCCACTTGAAGTGGTGAATTTGTCAACATATGTTGAAATGAATACTGATTGGTAATTTGGATATATTCTATCCAATCAGTTACTTCCTATATGACATCTTATAAAAGTTAAGCAACATCTGCAGATGATGCTACTTTAATTGGTGATAAGTTAAATTGTATCTTATGGAATGTAGTAATTGGAAACTGAAAAAAAAAACAATATAAATTTGATAATCTAAAATGTCTTAAATACAAAGGAATTATTGTATTCTTCCATGAGATGAATATTCCTGTAATGTATCTAGAAATAATGATTATATTGAAATATGATGAAGACTGAGGTCAATTAACTGCAAAGCAATTAGTCGATTATTAACGAACCATTTGGGAATCGTGTCGAAAGGCGGCGGCTGCGGCTGCGGCGGCGGCTGCACGTCTTTCATTAATGAATGGCTCTCCTCTCGCGTCTTCTGGCGCGCACAAACACCAACCATCATGACATATGGTAAATTTCCAAAGCCTAGTTGCGGAAATTAAGGATCGGAACACTTAAGCACATGTCGCCCTGCTTCCTTTTCCCAATGCTCTCATCGAACCGGAGGAAAACTAGTTCCCAGGATCTCAACATCACTCTGTTTCAATCTCAACGTCTCTTTCTTTCAATCTCTTCGTTTCTCCTCCAATTTCTTCGTCCTTGATTCATCCAGCAACTCCATCTCTCCGTCGACCGCGACAATTCACGAATCTGGGTCTCCGGGTCTTCTTCATATCCTTATAAAGCCAGCAATGAGTCTCCAACGACCGGCAGAAACGCTCCGTCCGTCCACCGAACAACCAGAGAGCAGCAGGTGCCTCACAAATTGCTACAAAAAAAAACCAATGACCCAATGTTACTATAACCATCATCATCATCTCTTAATTACGATCTTTCAATCTCGCATCGATCCAATCTTCCCTCGCAATCGAATTTAGAATGAATCGGTTCCTGTTTTTGTTTACGCTCTGACCTGGTTCTGTTTAACACTTTCTTCTACTTCTTTCCACCACCACCACCACTACAATTACCATTTCTTCTCCTCGAACGGCTTTCATCCGCCTCGAGCGCATTCCTCTACATCCACTCTTCTGCTCCTCCTCTTCCTCAAAGGCCATGGTCAACGACGGCGCGACTTCCTCGTGAAACCAGTCTCTCGGAAACTGGGTCAGTGTATTTCTAGGTAACGAACTTGATACCAGCTTTCTCATTTTTAACTATTCCGCGCCGGAGAAAGACGAGAGAAGGATCAGAGACAGAAGAAGAGGAAGCGGAGGATGGAAAATTCATTAAAAAAAAATAAACTAAATGAATCGTAGAGGTGGAGAGGTATAACATACATAAGGAAGAGAAAATCGATGCTCTTCGAGCATCACTGGGTCAACGCAATCACAATTTTAAATTGAAGAAAGAAAAATGAGCACGTAAACAAACAAATAAACAAACACACACGGATCTCGGCGTTATAAATTATTCTTTATTTCTCCTTTTTAATTGCATTTCTTTTTCTTGTATTTACATTTACAAAGATTAGAGCTTGGGAAGAAAAAAATAAATAACATATCTAAACTAATAATTAATAGAAGAAGAAAATAGTGTTTCGTGTGAAAGAGAAGAGAATAAGTATTGGAAGACAGATGAAGATTGATAGAATGATGATAACTATTGTTGGTAAAGACGGTCCTTGTAACTGCGGACTGCATTGGTTTCAATTAATTTAAATAAATAAATAAATATTATAGATTAATTTGCTCCAAAAAAATAATGGGTTTTTTGGTGTTGTTGTTTAGCTTTGTTGGTCGGCCCATCCTTGGTAGGCCATGTCTGTGGCTTCGCGCTTCCTCCTGTGATGGTCGTGTCCGTGGGAGGCGTGGATCACGGTGTGTCCGCCGTCGTCGTGCTCGGAGGAAACCAATTTCTTGAGGCCGATGACCATGGAGAGCATCAGAGCTAAAGCGGAGACCATCAATGCTTTCATGGCTAAGAGACCGACACCGCCGAGACCCAAAGCGGCCATCATCTTTCCCATCATCAAACCCATGATCATGATTCCACCCATACCTCCTTTACCGCCCTTTCCTCTGGCAGTTCCTGAAACGAGAAGACAACATTTTAATCATTCATCATCAATATTTATCACAAGATTTTTGTATTGATTGGTAAGTTTCATCTATCAATAATTAGATAATATCTTATTAATCACACCAGCTGTAATAACTAGATCTTATTTCTAAGTATATTTAGTTAATCTCATCTTCAATAATTAGACAACATCTTCTTAATCACAAAATCTAAATGGTAAGTAACAATCAGTTAATCTCTTATTAATTAGTGACTACCTAGTTAATCGGATTTTTGATAATTATAAAAAAAAAGTTAAATGAATCCAAGACTATTGGAATAACTAGTATCATTTTAATCACAAAACTTAGAATAACTTTTATTGGTAAATAACAATTAGTTAATCTCATCTTTTTAATCACAGAAACTTATTGCAAAGTAACATTTAGTTAATCTCATCTTCATTAGTAATTATAAAAAAAATCATTAGATAACAATCCAAATTACAAGAATAATTAGACAATATCTTTCAAATCATAAGATCTGGTTGGTAATTAACAATTTGATAATATCATCTTCATTAATAAGTAATTAATTCATATAGTTTTTGATAATTATTTAAAAAAATTGTTAGATAAAATTACTAATCACAAAATCTTATTGGTAAGTAGAAATGCATTAATCTGATCTTTAATAATTACACAACAAAATCATCTAATCACAAGTTAAAGTATAAACTAAAAGTGTATGAAAATATGGATACAAATTTTGTGAAGTAAATAAATACATAAACAAAACGTTATGATTTTCTTAACTATGAAGTAATTTGCATATAGTATAGATAAAAGAAATATTTAGACTTAAAAATCTTTAATAAATAATAAAAAAAAAATAGTTAGTAACAATTTATGTTAATAAAAGAAGTTTAAGAAAAAATAATTTATTTTATTACAATTTTTTTTAAAAATTCTTAAAAAAATATAGAAAATTATAGATTTTTTGGAAATTTCACTTTATTGTTGTCTTATTGAGTTTTGAATCAATATTTTTTTACTATTTTTGTATTAAACTAGTAATTTGTGACTTATTTTTAGATTAGAGTTAAATCAAGAGTAAAATGAGTAATTCTGAGTTAATATTAGATTTTCTGTAATTTAATGCTTAATTTCACGTAATAGTTTCAGAAGTTCAAAGTGTTTACATATTTTGTCTTTTAGAATCTATGTAAATTCTTGTACGAATTATTAAACAAAATTTTAATTTTCATACTTAAATCCTATTAAATTAGTTATTATATTTCATGTAAATCATACAAAAAAAATAGTTTATTTTAGAGATATTGAATTTAGCGATTGTTTTAATTAGTTATTATAAAACTATAGATTTTGTATAAATTATTTTATGCTTTAAAAATTAACAAATGTTGGTAAAAATATGAAATATTGTTCTTGGATTATTGAAGAAGTTAAAAAATTATGTATGCTCCACCTGCTGTTAGAGTGGAGAAGCAGAGCAACAGGTTTGTAGCGACGTGAAATCGAGCGGTAATGGTTTCTACTTAATTTTTATCCTCATTATTACATTAATACCAAAGAATCCACTGTAGGAATCAAGATCAAGGCTTCCACCAAATGTGGGGTAAAAGAAAAACTTTCTAACAGATCCGAATCCTCTTGATCGGATCCACGTGGAAAAGAAGTACAAGAAGATGAAAGACAAGAAAAAAAGAAGAGATACACGCGTTGTTACATGCACTCCACCTGATAAACGATCCCAGATAGGAGAAGAAAGAGAAGCGTTTCAATTATTAATGATCGCCTTTTAATCCACTGCAACTTTTAGAAAGCTGTTCCTTCTACATCTTTCATCTTTTTTCCTTACACTTTTATCTTCTCTCTTTCTTTCTTTACGTTTTTTTTTCTTCATTTACTGGGGGAGATGACCGCAGGTCATCATCTCTCTTATTTGGCAGCAGCCGAAAGCTATTTGTGTTCTTTTTTCCTTCATCAACTCCACTTTTTCGTGTCAGTTTTAATTAAAAATTAATAGAGAGAATCGTGTGTGCATGAAGGAAATAAATATATGAAACATAATTTACCGTTCGAAGACGATTTTTTGATTCTAGTTCTAAAAATAAACCCAATCTCAATGTCATCACACTTCCTACACGTGTTTTTAAAATTAATTACTAAAAATAAATGTTTTTTTGTTTTTTATTAATTAATTGGTTTAGTTTAGAATTTGTTTTTTTTTTAATTTTTTTTTATATAATTTTAAGCAACTGCTGCCATCTAGTTTCTTAATAATCAATTAATTAATTAGGCACTAATTTTCCAATTTTTTTCTTTACAATTTTCACACTTTTAAACAAAATTTGATTTTTTTGTCTCTTTGAATCGTTAAAAAAAATTGAATTTTACATTTGTTTAAGAAGATTTATAAAATTTGTATTTTCCAAAATATCACAAGTGAAATTTTTCTCTTCTTTAATTGAAATTTAAATAAATCCATTTTGTAATTGAATTTTTTGTTGTGATAATTTCTACATATAAATTTGTTAATGTTCTACAAAATTGAAAAAATAAAATATGATATTTTTTTGTCTGAAAGAAATAATTTAAACTATAAACCAATCCATATGTTTTCTGTAAGATTTCTATAAAGTTTCTGCTGTGTTTTGTGAAACGTCTGCGGTATTTAAAGCGCTCGAATCTCCCGCCACAAACGGGGCGCGCCAATTCTGACCAATGAAATGCGCGGATTAGTAATTACAATAATTAACAAAAGTAGAAAAACGGTGTTTTTTTTTCGTGGTGATAATTAAACGCCTCGAAGCAAAAGTCGATATAAAAAGAGAAGATAAAATTTACACTCTTCGTTGTATAATGATTGAGAAAAAAAATTACAACTGTAATTTTCAGTTGTAACGAGCGTAATTATATGATCGAAATCAACGATCTAAAAACTTTAATTCACTTTTAATTCTGTTCTCTCTTTTAGATATACACATATAATTGAAACAATTATAAACTGTAACAATTTTTTTTATTACAAACTTCATTATTTCATTTTTTTTTTTCTTCTATAAACTAAATCGATTTTGACTAATTGTTTTTGAGTCTCATGAATTTGGAAATTTTATGTCTTTATTAAGTAAATTTTTTGATAATACATCTTTTCGGATGATTTATAAAATTTAATAACTTTTTTTCTCAAATTGTAAATAAAGAATAAATAAATTTTACAAAATTATTGTTTTGTAAAGTATTTAATTGATTATAATTTGTTTTTTTTTTAATTTGTTAAAATGTAATGAAAATTGTTTTTTTTATAATTAAAACCAATCAATAAAATTTTGTTAATATTTGAGTATTTCTTCAATAAAAATTTGTTTATCTCTTATAGTAGATTCAAAAATAGTGCACAAATCGTAAGATTTTATCATTATGAATGAAATTTTGAAATTTTCTTTGAATATTTTTGAATTATAATAAATATTTTTATCAATTCATTTTCCTAATAATTTTTATAAACTTTATCTTTGAAAGCAAACAAAATTATTATGAAATATTTACAATAAAAATGTTTATAATTAAAAAAAGTTTTAACACGTTTGTAATTAGAATTTTTACATAAAATAAGAAAAACGTGTAAACTTTCAATAATTTCAATAATATTTTAAACCAACGAGTTAATTATGAAAAATATGTAGATTTTCCTGATTTTTTTGTCGGATTAACGTTTTTTATGATCGAATTAACGTACCAAATTTTATTTTCTAATGATGAAAGTTCATAAGTCATAATTCAATAAAATATTGAAATTTTTTGATAAATGACAGAAAAATTTATTTCTTTTTTCATATAAGAATTTGAATGAAAGATTTTGTCATAAAATGAAAATTTTTAATTTTTCTTTGTTAATTTTTAATAAAAATGTAACACATAAATAAGATGTATATACTAAATGATTTGTGTATTTTTTTCTTATGCAAAAATGTTTAAGAAATTTAAAATTATTTATTGAAAATTGATGATTTTTTTCTTACTAAAATGTATTTTTTTGTTGTAAAAATATTGAAAATTGTATAAAAATGTTGAGATTCTTACCGGTGGCGGAGCTATCGAATCCTTCCATGGCATCCTTGAAAGTCCTTCCGAATCCTTCGCCTGGCATCAGCTCAGGCAACTTGATCCTGAGCTCATGGTTCTGCAGGTAATTCTCCACAGCTCCCAAGACGGTACCG
>NW_017099956.1:0-1775 GCF_001412225.1 Nicrophorus vespilloides | reverse complement strand
CATAAAAAATTAAAAAAAAAATATTTTTAAATTTTTTAAATTTCTTTGAAAATTATAAAAGTTTTTAAATAATTGATGATTACATAAGAAAATAACATCAATTGCGCATATTTTGATATAATTACTGTTAAGTAATATAAATTAATAACAAAGATATGACGATTTTTCGTTTTTCAAAAAAATTTCACTAATCTTATATATTTTTATATTACAGATTAATAAAGAATGTTTTAAAATAATTGATGATTACTTAAGAAAGAGTCAAAAATTGCGCTTCTTTTGATACAATTACTGTTAAGTAATGTAAATTATTTTCGACATTCATAAAATTTTCAAATATTTTAGTTTTTCTTTCAATTTTTTTAAATTATTTTGAAAATTATAAAAGTTTTTAAATAATTGATGATTATATAAGAAAATAACATAAATTGCGCATCTTTTGATAAAATTACTGTTAAGTAATGTAAATTTTTAACTTAGATAAGAAGATTTTTCGACTTTCATAAAATTTTCATTAATGTCTTTTTCATTATTATTTTACGGATTATTAATATAAGTTTTTTAAATAAATGATGATTATATAAGAAAGTATCATCAATTGTGCATCTTGTGATACAATTATTATTAAGTAACGTAAATTAATAACAAAGATATAACGATTTTTCAATTTTATTATTTTTTATTTTACAGATTAATGATAAAACTGCTAATACATATCTTGATTAAATAACAAACAGACTTTAATTGCGCATCTTTTTATATAATAACTGTTACTTAGAGTTAATAAATAACTGAGATATTGAACATTTTCTATTTCTTTTTTTCAAACAATGTTTTTGTTAATTACTCGATGTTAATTAGAAAATTGAATATGCAAAAGTATATATAAACGTAAATACGTTTCAATCCATAAATAAGGATGTAAATTGTATGATGTGTATGAAACCCAATTCACAGTTAGAAATACTGAACATTCCAAACCTACATTCATAAATTACTACTTAAGCATTCATATTCGAGAGATTTATGAAAACTTAATTTGTTAATACGTTTTTACTATATAGAAAAAAAAAAGAATGATTTGTACGAAAAAGTATGTAAATGTATAAAAAAAGATATGAAAGTCTACGAAATTTCATTCATAAATTATTACTTCACAATGAATATTCACAATAATCAATTAACAAATGTTAATTAATTTATTATGGAATATTCTTTAACACATTTATATTTATAATATAATCTTAATTAAGTAAAAGTTCAATTAATATAGAAAAGTTAAGCAGTTACTTGAATTGGTGATATCTCAAAGAATAGCCAGTATATAATTGTTGAAAGTACAGCAGTATTTGTAGTGGATAGAACTTGAATTGGTGACAGTACTTCAGGTACGTTAGGTTTAACATCTTAGAAAAGTTAAGCAATATTTGTGTAAGATGCTACTTGAATTGGTGACAGTTTAATTTAGTATTGATTCTATCATAAGAAGTTGGTATAAATCAGATACTTTATGTTTAGTAAAAGTTCAATTAATAAAGAAAAGTTAAGTATAATTACTCGAATTGGTGATATCTCAAAGAATGGTAGTTGGCAGTGATAGTATTTAAATTAGTGACAGGTCTTCAGGTACTTTATATTTGACATCTTTGAATAGTTAAGCAATACCAGTAAAATATGCTACTTGAATTGGTGACAGTTTAATTTATTTTGCAAAGGCTAGTATTGATAGAATCAATAAAGTACAAGAAGTTTGTATAAATCAGATATTTTATCTA
>NW_017099955.1:127166-164798 GCF_001412225.1 Nicrophorus vespilloides | reverse complement strand
TGAATAATTTTATTTTAATTATTTAATAAAAAAAACTAAACGTTAAATATTTTATTTAGCAAAACAAATGCTTATAATTTTATATAACTATGTGACAATTCAACTAATCAATAAGATAATTTGTTTAATATTTGTAAATTTTGTAGTAGGCAATGCATGAATAATAAATAATATAATAGTTCTAATAAGAGTGGAGAAATTTCTCTTCCTGTCGGCATTAAATAACACAGATTATAGCATAAATCTTAAGATAATTTATTCTACAAATAGAAAACGAAGAGTTTTTGTAACTCGTGAAGAATGTATAACAAATACAACTACGTTCCATATTTGTAACAACATTTTTGTTAGAAAATTTACAGTTCTTCCAGAATTCCATTGAAATACGAATATCAATTGAAATCATAGAGAAAATAGATACAAAATTTGATTTATTAAAAGATATTTAATAAAAATTATTAATTTAATGCTGAAATTTATGAAAAGGATAAAACAGTAAAAAATATTTTTTTTTCAATAATAAAATATATTTGGTGAAAATGTACAAAACAATCTTTGGTTTTCTTAAATCTAAACTTAAACTAGTTTTTTTTATTTACTAATTAAAAACGGATTATTTTTTTTAAATTAATTTTGGAGCAAAATTCGTGGATTATTGAAGATTTTGTATTCCAATTAAAAGAAATTGAATAACGGTTTTGAATTATCAAAGAGGTTATCAAAATGATGGAAATAAAGTTATGCAAGGAAAGTGGAGAATCATTAAAAAACTTTGAAATAGAAAAAAAACTTGAACACCTGTTACAATCTGGACTAATATCCTCATTAATCGCGAATTCTCCTCACATATTTAATGCATGCATAATAAATCGATCAAGAAACAAAAAAAAATGTATATAATTTCTCCTAGAATCTATCAATATTGAATAACATTATTACACTTAAATAAATAATTAAAAGATAGAAAACTTTCGTTTCTGCACGTGTATTTTTTGCTTCTTCAAATATTTCCTTTCGTTTCTTTGGTTGTGCATTTCTTTGATTTGTTTTCTTTTGGTTTTGTTGTTTCGAGTCGATTAGCTTTTCGTCGATTTGTCCGATTCGCTCCAAGCGAAATTCCTTCCCTTCTTGTTATCCTCCCTCGAGTACGCTTGTTGCAATTCACCCTCGTACATCCTCAATTGATCCTCAGGTTGGTTCTCAGCGCTCCTGTAACTGCTGTCATGATAGGAGGATTCATCTGGGAATCTAAAGGAACAAAGAGAAAAATAAATGTGAAATCCAGTTTTCCCATTATCCTTAAACATCCTTTATATTGATTCTACACTAAAGTATAGCTTTAATCTAGTACTTTTATAGTGAAAAAATGATTTATTTATATATTTACGTTGAAAACTAACATTTAAAATTTCAATTTCAAAATTGACCAATAGATGGCGTATTAAATATTTCATTAATTATTAATTAATTTCTACTTTTAGTCATACATAAATTGTATTTTAATAACAAATTAGTGAATATTAATCATAAAATTTATATTAACTCAAAAATACAGTTTATTTTTTTGGTTTTACCAATTGTCCTTAAACATCCTTTATATTAATTGTAGACTGAAGAGAAGCTTTGATTGAGTACTTTTATACTGAAAAAATGATTTCTTTATATATTTACGATGAAAACTAACATTTAAAATTTGAATTTCAAAATTGACCGATAGATGGCGTATTAAAAATTTCATTAATTATTAATTAATTTCTACTTTTAATCATACATAAACTGTATTTTAATAACAAATTAATGAATATTAATCTTAAAATTTATATTAACAAAAAATACAGCATATTATATTTGATTTTTTTTTTAATTGTTCTTGAACATCATTTATATCAATTTTACACTTAAGTGAAGCTTTGATTCAGCACTTTTATATTGAACAAAAAAATGATTTATTTATATAATTACGTTAAAAAAATAGTAAAAAATTCAACATCAAATTTTACCGATAGATGGCGTAGTAAATAATTTATCCTTTATTAACCTTTTACATTGATTGCATTAAAAAATTGCTTTAATCGAACATTTTTTTATATATAAATAATTCAATTCATATAGTAACAAAAATGACCGACAGATGGCGTACTTAGAAATTCATGAATATTTGTTTATTTTTTAATTTCAAGCATAACTAAATACGTATAAACATAAAAAATTTACCTGTAAAGATGAGGATTGTAAATTCCTGGTGAATGCGGTGTTTGATAACCGAATCCTGGTGATGGTGTATTATGGTAATGTCCTAACATAAGTGTTCCCAATCCGAAAGCGGAGCTAATTATCAAAGCTATTTTACTGAAGAACACAGCCTTTTTGGCAAGCAAAGCTATAATACCGAAGAATATTGGTAATAATGTAGCTACATTGAATTTGAATCCTAAAAGGAACGGAAGGACGAATTGCTTTGCAAGAAGACGAGCTGAAATAAAAAAAAATATCTTTTTGTATTATTTTATACATATTTTTAGTTATAATATAAACAATTAATTAGAATTAAAACTATAAAAAAATACATTTTTTTTGTCTAAACTTTATTTTGTTACAGCTAAGTTTATTGACCTAATTTTTTGTTTAATTTCCTTTGAAACCAACCGACTTGTTTCATCAATTTTGCTACGTTTCGTTCTGCTCATTATTGACGATTTTTAGATGAGAAGAGAGTCGGAAGAAGCAATCCATGAAAACGTTTCGATTTGCACGTAAGAATTTTCTCAAGACGTTTTATTTTTATTGAAACACACCAAAAAGGATGATGAACTTTCTATTGATTTGCAAAACTCTAATTTAAGATTTGCCTTGAAGTTATTATTTATTATATAAAGAAAATAAAGTAAATAAAATAAATAAAATATGTTTTTTGTTTTATAATTTTCATTATTGATAATTATATATGATTTATTGAACTGCGTAATATTCAAATGCGAAACAACGGTAAGTAATTATTGCCGCTAATTTATTGAAATTGAACTCGTCGCGTTCTGATTCAAGAAAATTATAATTTCGAAGACTTTTTAAGAATGAAAAGTAGATCAATTTTGACTATAATTCGTTTGTATTTTGATAAATTTTATTAGATAGACAAAGTAAATGTACTGAAATTATCAAAAAAATGCGTATAAATATAGAAAAATTATAATTTTTTGAAGACTTTTTAAGAATGAAAAGTAGTTCAATTTTGACTATAATTCGTTTGTATTTTAATAAATTTTATTAGGTTTTAGCTAGACAAAGTAAATGTACTGAAATTATCAAAGAAATGCGTATAAATATAGAAAAATTATAATTTTTTGAAGACTTTTTAAGAAAGAAAAGTAGATCAATTTTGACTATAATTCGTTTGTATTTTGATAAATTTTATTAGATTTTAGCTAGACAAAATAAATATACTGAAATTATCAAAGAAACGCGTATAAATATAGAAAATTTATGACTTTTTGTTGGAATTTCATAAATTTTATTGGTTTAAAGAATTGTATATAGAAAATTTAAATAAAACACGTGTAAATCTTTAAAAATGAACAAGATTTTCACTAATCCGTTTTTTTTTTTAGGATTTTGTCTTAATTTGTTTGGTTCAAAGAATTATAAATAATGAAATTTAAATAAATCTGATTTAATAGAAGAGTGGAAGAAACACGTGTAAATCTAGATAAAAAAAAAGGAACAAGAACAGACTTTCACTAATCCGTCCAGTTTCTTAAGAAAACATAAATATTTTATCAAATGTATTCTAAACTTTAAATCAATTCGTAAAAAAATTTACATTACATTTTTTGAATTTCAATATAAATTTTCATAATTAAATGTAAATTTGTTCAAAAGCTTATATAATTTAAGAAACCAATGAAAGTTATAAAATAAATAGAAACTTTTCTTCCCCTTCTTTTAACAGTTTTGTGTAAGAAGTGGAAAAAAAGTTAAAAAGAATGAATTTAAAATCCTAATTTTCTCAAATTAATAATGACTAAAAATGTATATAACAATCTTCAAAACAAATTTTTTTTATTTAACTTCAAATCAATTAAGAACTGATACTATAATTTCAATATTTATTCAAATTTTATAATAAAATGCAATTAATTACAATAGTTAAAGAAAAATGTTATAAAATGATTACTTTTTTTACATCTAAATTTTCATAATTATTTCGTTATAATTAATCAATCAATGATTAAATGTATTTGTCCAAGAAATATTGATTTTTTTTCTATTTTTTAATAGTTTTGTATAAGAAGTGAAGCAAATAAAAGTCAAAACTAATATTTTAATAAAAAATGAAAATTTTCAATTTCTTCAAATTAATAATGTCTATTGAAGCTTCAACATAATGAAGAATTTTAAATATATTTTCAATATTTACTCTAATTTTATTATAAAATGCAATTAATTAACAATAATTAAAGACTATTTAATGAAATTATTGTTTTCCACATCTAAATTTTTTCAAAAAATAGCAATAAAATGTAAATATTTACTTGATTTAATAGGCCATTATTACTTAACGTTTCTTTTATTATCTGTGCATTCTCTATGCTTTTTTTTCAAATTTTAATTCATGATTTTCTATTATGTGGGAATTTGAATGTCAAGGTTACTCCATCTGTGTCTCGTGCGATGAAATACGATCTCTCCTCTAGAATAGAAAGTTGCTCAAGCTATGCACTGCGCAGAGACCCGAATGGAATTTCCTGTTGGCCTTGGCCAACCTTGACATAGAACTTGAAAACTTCTGGTATTTCCTTATAGATGGACGCACTTTAGTTCTTACGTAAAAAACACGTAATTTTATCTATAATGTAACAAAATTTAGTTGTTTTTATTTAACAATTTCCTAATTGGATTTAACATTGTTAAATTTAAGCAATTCTTTTAATAATTAATAAAGTTGATTGGATAAATAAATCAATTTATTATTACTGTATTAATTTGTTTTAAAAATGTATTTTTTTTTAATGTAAACTATGATTTTTTTTTATTTGGATGAGAATTTCTTACCTGTTGATGCTTCTTTCAGTGAATGTTGTGGATATGAAGCGCCGTCCATCACGAATTCCAATAATCCTGCGGAGGACGGAGCTAATCTCATTGCTAATCCCGGATAGATGAATCCCATGTCCCATCTCATACTTCGTCTTGAAAACACTTGACCGACAGAATCGATCACACTTCTAAAATATTGAAAGAAACATATGTATTCTTATCTTCAGCAAATTCTACAATTTTCAGAATAAAATCCATAATTTAAACAAAATATGCTTAAAAATCATTAATTTGAGTATACAAATTATTCTGTTAATAGATTTAGAATTTATTATAAATTTTATGTATATTTCATCAATTATTTCTCTGCTTTTGATGAATGAACAATAATCAGAAACGTTGATAAAAGTCTTAAAATTATTATTTCCAATAAGAAATTGTCCAGTTTTTGTTTAAAAGAAATAACATGCATTTTTTAATATCGCTTTGTAATTTATATTTTTATTCATTTTTCTATTGAAAGAAACACAACTACAACAAAAAGTTTCAAAAACACTGAAGAAAATTAATTAGATTTGAGAATATTTCAACAAAATAAAAAAAAAATGTGAAATAAATCAAATATTAATACTTTCATATAGTTTTTAACCAAATTTTTTACACAATTATTTGAAGCTTTTATTCAAATAATTGTGTTATAAAATCTATGAAATTAAAAAAATAATATGCACTAAATAACTACATTTTCCGACTATTTTAATAGTGACAAAACTCGAATCGAAACGATTTTTAATTGCATTTTTTTCTCTGCTGAAACTCGTCTATTATTTCATTGATATTTGAATACGAAATAACTTTCACGTTTGATGTTTTCCAAGCTGGAAAATATACGAGTTTTATATGAAATTATTGAAGGGAATGCAATTTTTTGTGCATAACAGTATTATTCATTTGTTCATTATTGAATATTTCATTTCCACAAATATCCATGGAATTTCTATGAAACAACTGAATTTGTAGAAAAATTTAATATTATCTATAACAAAATATTTTTACTTATTTATTTTTCATTGTTTTCAACGTTTATTTTTCAAATTTGACAATTTATTACAGACAAACCAAAACTGTCACAAATATTATTTTAATCACGTTTTTTGATCTATATTCCTAGCTTTATATTGATTACTAAAAGATATATGTGCTCATCCTGGTTTTGTAGCTATACAACACAATGTAAAGACACTGCTTTTCCTAGGATACTAGAAAATTTTAACAACGTAATACAGACAAACCACAATTATTACAAATATGATTTTAATCACGTTTTATGCTCTATATTCTGAGCTTTAAATTGATTATTAAAGAATATATGTGCTCATCCTGGTTTTGTAACTATACAATAAAATGTAAAGACAATGCTTTTCTTATGATACTGGAAAACTTTGACAACGTATTACAAACCACAACTGTTACAAATATTATTTTAATTACGTTTACTGATCTATATTCCTAGCTTTATATTGATTACTAAAGAATATATGTGCTCATCCTCGTTTTGTAGTTATACAACAAAATATAAACAAATTGTTTTTTCTAGGATTTTAGAAAACTTTGACAACGTATTATAGACAAACCAAAACTGTCTCATATATTATTTTAATCACGTTTTCTGTTCTATATTCCAAGCTTTAAATTGATTATTAAAGGATATATGTGCTCATCCTGGTTTTGTTGCTATACAACAAAATGTAAGTTCACTGCTTATCCTCGGATACTAGAAAACTTTGACAAAGTATTACAGACAAACCAAAACAGTTACAAATATTATTTTAATCAGGCTTTCTGCTCTATATTATTAGCTTTACATTGATTACTAAAGAATATATGTGCTCATCCTGGTTTTGTAGTTATACAACAAAATGTAAACACATTGTTTTTCTAGGATTTTAGAAAATTTTGACAACGTGTTACAGAGAAACCACAACTGTCACAAATATTATTTTAATCACGTTTTCTGATCTATACTCTTAGCTTTACACTGACTACTAATTAAATTATGTGCTCATCCTGGTTTTTTAGCTATACAACAAAATGTAAAGATACTGCTTTTCCTAGGATACTAGAAACTTTTAACAACGTAATACAGACAAACCACAACTGTTACAACTATTATTTTAATTACATTTTCTGCTCTATATTCTTAGCTTTAAATTGATTACTACAAGATACATATGCTCATCCTGGTTTTCGAGTTATACAACAAAATATTTTGTTATTTTTATTAAATAATAATAAAATAATTATTTTCCATTACAGATAAATAATTAATTAATTTATAATTACAAATATTCTCTCTATTTCCACTTAATTATTTATATAAAAATAATGTTCATAATGCTTTCAGTTAATTATATATGTGTGTTAATTGGTAATTATAAAGTTCATAATGCGAGCAGCACGTTTTGTTACTGCATTTTCCATTGTACTACTACGTTTGGTCATTTAGTTATTTTTTTTAGTAAATCACGAGAACTTTCCTCGTGGTTACATTTTTGCCACGAACGCCGCAAAAAAATAAAACAAAGGAAACTTTTGCTGCAATTACAGCCGTCACAAAACTTACTTTCTATACGTTCTCGCAATGAATTTAATTAATTAAAGTTGTCTCATCTCGATGAGAAAATGAATTAAATAACGAGAAGAAAAAAAAACCTATATATTCTTTCTAATTGCAGTGAAAGTAATTAAAATATGAAAAAAACAACAAATTTTTTGGAAGTAATTTTAAGATTTATCAATTCATGAAAATTATTTATTATTACTTGATAATGAACGAAATTTAGAACTTTATTGAAAAATTAACGCAAATTTGTTTAAAATTATATTAATCCATTTAGTTTATGGAAATATTTGTTAGAAAATATTAAGTAAATTGATAGGAAAGTAAAGAAAATTGCAAAGCTTTTATTATTTTCCTTGATAGAAAAAATGCTTTGTAAAATAACAGTAAAACTGTGTTAAGACCTATTAGAAGATTGGAAAACTTTGAGATATAAAATGTATAGGAAACGACCAATAAAGCATGGTTTAAATGAGGAGGATAGAAGAAACTAGTAGAAAAAGTAATCCGCAAAAGTACAATGCGCATTTCCATACAAATCCTTATTTTCCTTGAACGATTTATGATCCTATAAACGTAACAAGGATGAACATTTTGATTATGAATGATTTATACTTTGCTAGGAAAATATGTTGCATGGATTTTGTGTTAATACTTATAATTTTGTAATTTTTAGTATACAAATTTCTTTTAATTTTACAATTGATTACAAGTAAACTATTATTGTCTCAAATATGATTGTATACTTATTATGTTCATTATAATTTTAGCTTTAATTTGATTATTGAACGAACTTTATGCTATTCCTAGTTTTTGATATATACAAAAAAATGTAAGGGCACTAATTTTTTAGGGACAACAAAATATTTGTTTTTCAACTTTGACAGCTCATTACAAGAAAACCAAGAATGTCACTAATATCAATTAATACTCATTTTATAGATAATTCCATGAGCTTTAATTGGGTTAGTGAATGATTTAAGTGCATATCCTGATTCTTGTGATATACAACAAAATGTAAACACACAGTTTTTCAACTTTGAAAATAAACTACGAAAGTCAAATGTATGATTTTGTGCTTATTTTAAAGCTTGTTTCAGTAATTATTGAATTTAATGATAAATAAGTAAATTATTACCGAAAATCTGCAGGATCGGCCGTTTCCAGCACGTTGTAACCACCAGCATCTCTGTACATCTTCTCATCCCTACTGAAACTCAAACCATCGACCAACTGGAATTCCGGTTGATTATCGAAAAGTTGTATTCTCGATAAAGCATCATAACCGACACAATACGAAAGTGTAGTTGAAGGAGTTCCAGAGGCAAGGCATTCCTTGAAACCATCGATCAAACTCGTCCTTCCTGCATTCAAAGCCGCACGGACAACCACAACTACCATCAAAGAAAACACACCACGAACCATCGACATCTCGAAAACCACTGTAACAAACCACCCACGCATCCTCTCCTTTTATACAGAGCTACGAATTTCATGATTCAGCGATTCACCAAAGAACAACTAACTTTGTGTATTTTTTTCACATTTTTTTCTTTTTAAACAAGTGAAAGTACCTGACAATTGGAGTAAATTCGCGCAGCAAAGAAGTTCTCATAATTATCTCGAAACAATGGATCCATTAGCAAAAAAAAAAGTGGATACGAAATTAGATGAACGTATGGGAAATGAAGGAAGCAGAAGCAATTTCGCAAATTAATTACGCTTTTAATAAACTTCCTTTTTTATTCCTCTTTTTTATCAACGATAAAGCTTATACGTCTGCAATGGTAGGACATAATTGCATTTGATCTCTGTATTTTTTTTTGTGCTTCTCTCATTCTCTTTTGACATGCAAAAGGCCGTATCTATCGATCTTCGTTTCGCTCTTTATTCACGACGACAAAGGCCTTTCTCTTTCTTTGCCCCGTGTGCACTATCTGTACTTCCGGCGGATGAGACACAAATTGAAATTTAAAAGAAGAAAAGTTTTACAACTTTGACAGGTTATTACAGGAAACCCACGAAAGGCACAAATATGACTTTATACACGTTTTATACAATATATTCTTAGCTTCAAAGGGATTGCTGAATTATCTATGTGCTCATCTTAGTCCTCGAGTTGTACAATAGAATATAGAGACACTGCAATTTCTAGGATTACAAAATTATAACGTATACAAACATTGCTTAGATCATTTTTTATACCCTATATTCTTAGCTTTAATAAGATTATTAAATGATCTATATACTTATAGTGGTTTTTGAGATATACCACAAAATGTTTACATATTGATTAAAAAACGTTGAATCAAATTTAACATCTTATTACAGTCAAACCACGACTGTCACAAATATTAAATTTTCTAGTCAATATCCTAAGCTTTAAATGCATTATCGGGATATCCACGAAATATACAAATATGACTATAAACACGTTTTACAAGATACATTCTTAGCTTCAAAGGGATTATTAAATTATTTTTGTGCTTATCTTAGTTCTTGAGTTATACAACAAAATATAAAGACACTACTATTTCTAGGATTATAATAAATTAAACATCATTACAGGAAAACAACAAATGCTACAAACATTACATCAAACATATTTTATAGCCTATTTTATTAGATTCAAACATATTATTAAATGATTTATCTACTTATATTGGTTCTTGAGATATACCACAAAATGTTTAGATATTGCTGAACAATGTTTCGAAATTTACAACTTACAAACCAAGGCTGTCCCAAATATTACTTTAATCACATTTTTTAGTGTATATCTTAACTTTAAATGAATTATCAAAAGATATTTGTGGTCGTCCTGGTTTTTCAGTTATACAACAAAATGTAAATGCATTACTTTTTCCTGGATTAAAAATAAACTTTGACAAACTATAATTGCCACAAATACTATTTAATCACGTTTTAAAGTCTATATTCTTAGCTTTCATCGGATTATTAAAAGATATATGCGCTGGTTTATGAGTTATACAACAATATGAAATGCATTGCCCTGAGAGAAAAAAACACTTTGACAACGCATTACAGACAAACTACAACTGTCACAAATCATCTTTTATTCACGTCAAGATCCTAAGCTTTAAATGGATTATCAGGAAATCCACGAAAGACACAAATATCACTTTATACACGTTTTGTAGGATACTTTCTTAGCTTCAAAGGGATTATCAAATTATCTATGTGATCATCTTAGTTCTTAAGTTATACAACAATATATAAAGACACTACAATCTCTAGGATTATAAAAAATTAAACATCATTACAGGAAAACAACAAATGTTACAAATATTACTTCAAACATCTTTTATAGCCTATTTTTTTAGCTTTAAACACATTATTAAATGATTTATCTACTTATATTGGTTCTTGAGATATACCACAAAATGTTTAGATATTGCTAAACAATGTTTCGAAATTTACAACTTACAAACCAAAGTTGTCCCAAATATTACTTTAATCTCATTTTTTAGTATATATTCTTAGTTTTAAATGGATTATTAAAGGGTATTTGTGCTCATCCTGGTTTTTCAGTTATACAACAAAATGTAAATGCATTACTTTTTCTTGTATTAAAAAAAATCTTTGACTAACTATTACAAACAAACTATAATTGACAGAAATACTATTTTAAACACGTTTTAAAGTCTATATTCTCAACTTTCATCGGATTATTAAAGGATATATGCGGTTGTCCTCGTTTATGAGTTATACAACAAAATTAAATGCATTGCTCTGAGAGAAAAAAACACTTTGACAACGCATTACAGACAAACTACGACTGTCACAAATCATCTTTAAATCACATCAACATTCTAAGCTTTAAATGAATTATCGGGAAATCCACGAAAGACACAAATATCAATTTATACACGTTTTGTAGGATACTTTCTTAGCTTCAAAGGGATTATCAAATTATCTATATGCTCATCTTAGTTCTTAAGTTATACAACAAAATATAAAGACACTACTATTTCTAGAATTATAAAAAGTTGAACATCATTACAGGAAAACAACAAATGTTACAATTATTACTTCAAGCATCTTTTATAGCCTATTTTCTTAGCTTTAAACAGATTATTAAATGATTTATCTACTTATACTAGTTATTGAGATATACCACAAAATGTTTAGATATTGCTGAACAATATTTCGAAATTTACAACTTAGTACATTCAAACCAAGGCTGTCCCAAATATTACTTTAATCACATTTTTTAGTGTATATTCTTAACTTTAAATGGATTATTAAAGAAAATTTGTGCTCATCCTGGTTTTTCAGTTATACAACAAAATGTAAATGCATTACTTTTTCTTGTATTAAAAAAAATCTTTGACAAACTATTACAGACAAACTACAATTGCCACAAATACTATTTTAACCACGTTTTAAAGTTTATATTTTTAGCTTTCATCGGATTATTAAAGGATATATGCGATTGTCCTGGTTTATAAGTTATAACAATTATAATAAAATGAAATGCATTGCTCTCAGAAAAAAAAAACAGTTTGACAACGTATTACAGACAAACCACGACTGTCCCAAATAATCTTTTAATCACGTTTTATAGTCTATATTTTTAGCTTTAATCAGTGTATTGAATGAGATTTGTGCTCATATTGGTTCTTGAGTTATAGAAAAAAATGTTGATCAGTTCAAAATGTTCTCTCATAGAAATTTTCTATTATAATACAATATATTGGAAACAATTAGTGACTTTCATAATTTTCAAAAGAATGGATACTTCGATAAGCATATGCTTTAGGGTTTTTAATTAGTTCTAATGATGTTAACTGTATGACTTGTTGTGTGATGAATGGATCAATGGATTATGTTGGATGAGACGCGATTCTCGTCGATACTCGCACACATTGTAGGTTATAGGATAGGTCAAGAGTACTGTAAATTGGTATGGTTGCACCTCGCCTACATAGTTTCACCTCTCCTTCTCTACCAAAAGCGTCGTGCAAAAGAGAGAAAGAATTCGAACGTTTAGCGGGAAAAATAAACAGCAGTAGCAGCAAATAGAAAATCTATATAAGTGCGCATCTGAGCAGTTCGGGGCCCGATTTATATCCCAGATTCCGTCACCGGATACTACTGTTATACCCATAACCAAACGGGTCCATTACAATAAACTTACGCAGCGTACAAATACCAAACGTTTACAACCGACCAAAGAATCTTTCCAAACGTAGACGAACAAAGAAATTTAAAACTTTCACATCTATCTGCTAAAAAATTCTATAGATTAAATAAAAAAAACATGCGTCATTAGACACAGAAAAATTGAGATGAGCGAAAGAGTTTTTACGTCACAGAAAATGAATAATAGTAATAAAAATTTATTACCATAAAATTATAGACAAATATAATAAAAATTCAACTTTTTTTTTTCACTTTTTACTAAATAATTTAAAATTTGGATTGAAATATTTTATTTAAATTACTAACGTTTCTTTTATGACAATTTTTCAATATTTCATGAAATTAATTTTTTTCAAATAATGTTAATTTTTCAGTTTTCAAATCAATAAAGTAACTTATTCATACATCAATAAAATTAGATGAAAATACATCACAACTTCGTGACTTTACGTAATGGTGTTTGTGGTGTGAACGTGAGACTTCTTCAATTCATGTCCTCTTGTTTCTTTACTTTTCTTTCTTTTTTTATTCTCATGTATTTGTTGTTGTTGTCCATCTTCATCTTCAGCAGTTGTTCATGACCATCGGTTTTTCGCATTACGAAACGGGTTGCACTTTTCCGCGAGACGATAAAACCGGGACCCGTGGTGCCTTTAAGGCCACAGTTCTTCGCGTCCCATCATCGGTGAAGCATGAAGAGGCTACAAGAAGTGGCGATCGTGTGGCTCGTCCTTGCCCTGTGGACCTCAGCCTGCGGATCCAGCGACGACGACGAAGAGGATGATCCTGCAGGATTCGGTTTCGATGTGGACATCATGGAAAGAGTCGTCGATCTGGTGCGCACCTGCAGATCGGATACTATAGGTGTTTGCGTCAAAGTAAGTCAAAGTTTTTAACATCTTTAATCATCTTTTTAGTAATTATTAGCAAATGTATTGTGAATTATTTGCAAAAAAAAGTCATAATGTTTAGCAATTTTTTTTAATTCATAATTAATTTTAAAGAGAATTAACAATTTTTTAGAATTTGTTGCTGAATTTTTATTTTTTACTTTTCATTATTTTAATAGAATCAAAAATAGTCAAAATTTGTACTTGAAAAAGTTTAAAACTATAAAAAATTTTCTTAATTATCTTTACATATTTCATGGTTTACTTAAAGAAAATAAATAATTATATATTATATAATGATGAATTTAATTTTTCATAAAGTTTGTAGCATTTTTTCAAATTTTTATTTCATAAAAATTTCTGAAACTGTAAACTTTTTTATATTATTTTTAAGAATATATAGAGTAAAGATTTATATTTCGCACCTATTGATATAATCATACTTACATAATATTAATTAATGAGCAAAATATGGCAATTTTTCGACTTCTTTTCATGTCTTCACATTTTATTTAATTACTCGATAACTGCGCATGTTAATTAAATTATTTAAAATGCAAAATAAAGATGAAACTATGACCTTTCCAATGAGTATACAAGAATATTTGTGTTCTTTACCAATATTACATTATAAGTTGTCAAATATGAGCAAAAAAACATATAAATATTTTTTTCTGTATTTACTTTTTAATATTTTCAATTGCATAGCATAAAAGTATTTTTGTGGTGTATTTCTATATAAACTTACAAGCTTTCAAAGATGTGTAAAAAAAATACTTTTTTTTTTGTAAATGTTTAAGATATTTAATTTCTGTACTTGTATATAATTATAAAATGGGGGAAAAGTATCAAAGTTAAGTTGGTAATTATGTAAAAATGTAAGCTATTACCATAACAACCCCTAAAACAATGTTTGTTAAGTTATATAAGTGCTTGTGAATTAAACGTCAGTTGACAATGGTTTAATTTAATTAATTAACATTTTCCTTGAAGAGGTTATGGTTTTGGTTCTTCGATTATATGGTAAATATTGAAGTAATAACTGTGTTTTTGGTATGTTCAGGAGAAGGCTTTGAAGTACGTGGATCAACTACCCAGTGATCTGGATTTGGGTGGTGGGGTGAGAGTGCTGCCAACAGATGGCGTCAAGAGATCTTCTCGGTACTTCAGCAAGGACTCTTTACCGAAGGATCCGGTCGCCAGGGAGGAGGTGCTCGACGCCGTCCTCAGCGACAGGATCTTGACCTACTTGAGCTCCCACACCTTCCAGCTAAGCATTCCCGAGACGGCGATCAGGGATTTGAGGCGATCCCTCGGCGACGACGACGTCGTCTTCGTCGACGAAGGTGAGAGCCGTATTCGGGTTAAGAGGTCTTCCGATGATCCTAACGGGCGGACACCTGTCGCCTGTTTCTTCTGGAAAGCGATTAATCCAACAGTTTATTCATTCATTCGCAGCGCGCAAGAAGAAGAAAAAGAAGAAGGGCATTCCGTTAACGCTTCTCCTGCAGCTAAAAGCTGCAGCCATAGGAGCTCTCATCCTCAAAGGCGTCGGTTTTTTAGCGTTAAAAGCGCTCATCCTCGCTAAAATCGCGTTGACTATAGCTTCAGTCATGGCGTTGAAGAAAATTTTAGAAGATAAATCGCACGGTTCATCTACTTATGAAGTCATCTCGCCTCACTCCTACGAAGAGCACGGACACTACGAGAGATCCATCATCGATGATCGTGATTCTTTGCCGTACAAAGGACACCGCTCGGATTCTTAACAACTTCAATGGAAGCTACAATAGTTCTCAGGTTACGTTATTAATAGATCTTCTCACCTTTCTCATCAATAAATACGACACAACACGACACGAAATGCAGATCCTATCTCTCTTTACACATTTGTTTTGACGTCTCATGAATTATCGATGGAATTTGCATATAAATATCATTAGTTAACATACTTATCGAACCGTTAAATAAGTAACCTTTATCGGATTCAGTTGTGAACATGAAACACTACAAGATACAACAAATAGTTTACATTTACAATTAATTTACATTTATTAATTACATCTAATAAGTAAACTACAATTCAAATTAATAAGATTTTAATTAATCACAATTAACAATAAAATTTCATTTGAAATCTGCACGAACATTTTGAAATAAATCAGATTTAGATTATTTTAATTAATTCACATTGAAATCTGCTTGATTTTTATTTAGTTCAATTAAAATAAGAAGACTTTAACAATAAAATTCTATTTAAAATTTACACGAAAATTTTGAACCAAATCAGATTTTTTTAAAAATTCATTTTATTAATTCAATAAAAATAAGAAAATTTTAAATAATTTGTTATGAAATATAAATAGTTATAATTAACATTTAATTAATTAAATTTAAAAACTAAATTTTAGTTAATTTGCAAATTTTGTTTAATTCATTCAAAAAATAAATGTAATAAAAAATAAATGTAATAATTCAAGACAAATTATTAGTTGTTAATTGTTAATAATTAAACTTTTTTTTTAATTTATTAATAAAAAACTCTTGTGAAGACTCACATTTTTTACATAATTATTTACAAATTTTCATATTAATATCTCATTTATTTGTTGTTTGTTTGGAATGTTTTTTTTTAACTAATTGTAATTGTAATTTATTACTAAATAATTGAAAGTAATTGCAAATTGGATATTCTTTGAAATGGATTTATATGAAATTTCAATGGATGTGGTTTGGTGGATGCGCCGGAGCAATTTTGAGACATTTTAACCGAACAATAGCTGCTGTAGTATGCATGAATGCATATGCAAAGTCCTCGATAATCTCGGCGTTGAACGTTATCCTTCGGGACATCCTGAATCCCCCTTCCTCAGTTAAATCTTGCGTAAGCCATGCAATCGCCTCATCAAAGGAAGGAACAATCCATTCGCTCTTCCTTGATCCTAACATTACCTACAAAATATCCATAAAAAAATGAATAGAAAATAGAAAATTTTATTTTATTTTGTGATCAATTTTATCGATGAAGTAAATTTTATTGTATACTTACAAAAAATTCAATTTATTATAAATTTATACTTTAACTTTCCTTTTTAATTTATTAATTTTTGTATTTATTGAGATTTTTGTTTTGATATATTTACAATATTTCAAATCATTGTTTTCTACTGATATTATACATTTAGACAAAAACGAAATACTTTCCAAAAAGAAGTTGTAATTTTTAATTATATATTAGTTTATTTTATTACTTTAATACAAAATCTGATGAAAGTTTCATTAAATATTATAAATAATCTTATAAACTTTCATCAAATTTTATTATTCTTTTTTAAAGGTGTATTTTTTTTTAATTGTATTTTCTCATTAATTGTGCAATATTTGGCATTAAACCAAAAAACAGAAATATTTATATGGTAATTGGTTTATATAGTTGTTTTATTTATTTAGATTACATATATTTTGTTGTTAGTTTAGTATTACGTTTTTATGTTGAAATAGAATAAAAAGTATTATTATAAAATATGTTTTTTTTATAGAGTTTGGTTTCAGGTTTTCCATGTGAAATGAATGAACAAATAAAATTTTACTGTTTTGTTTTTGTTATCATTCATTGTTTTCATTACTTTCTTCTATACTTGGTATATTTTTCCTTGAGTTTTTAACATTTTTCTTATTTTGTAATTTTATATATAAAGTTACAAAAGTTTATAATTTTAATTTATATATTTTGAGATAAAATCATAAGGTTTTAGAAACTTTCCAAAAAAAGGTGTCATTTTTAAATAATTGTTTTATAAATCTGTTAATTATTTTACATAATTAATAGAAGTATGAAAAACAATGATAATTGAAGAAATTTTGACTAAATTCGTAATAATTTTGTCAAAATTACTTTTGTAAAAAGTGTAGTTTTTATTGTGGTCATAATGTATTATTCTTCTGTGTATTTAATTTACAAAACAATCAATATTTATGTGATAATTGGTTTAATGAAACTAAATTTTAGTCAATCTTGTGAATTTTTTAATATTTTTAGTTAACATTTTCATAGTTCGTAATTTATAAAGGGTGTCCCAAAATTAACGCAAGATTTGAATTTGCCGTGATTTCTGCAGTTAAGTGTTGTAAACCCCCAAAAAAAAACAATTTGACAATTAACTGCACAAAGGGCGGTAAATTCAAATCTTGCGTTAATTTTGGGACACCCTATATATGCAAACTTACAAAAAAAATTACAAAACAAATCATATTTCTTATTTTGTGTACAAATATTTATTGGATTGATGGAAATTAATCAAAAAAACATATAAATTACAAATATGTATTTTCAAATAATAATTAACATTTTTTTTATATTTATTGCTTAATTGGAGATCCAATTAATGAGAGTAAATGATGATTTTCCATAAATTTGTGTGTATATTTTGATCGCTCCTATAGAGCAGAGATAATGAGGATGTTGGTTGTACGAATCCACTCGTAACTGCATGCCAGCAATGCGATTTTAATTGGGAATAAAGCAATCCTCATAGGTAAATTAGTTGCGTGGGTGGAAATAACTCGTCGCACGTGAATAATACCTATCAGAACATTAATTAATAAACCCATGACAATGCGAAGCTCACATGCACGAAATGTAGGAGGTACTCGCATACACATGATTGGTCTTTACATCTGCTTTTCAATGGATTACAACACAAAATGAGAAAATCCAGAATTAGAAAAATAATAATTTTCAATAGAAAATTTTAATTGCAACAAAATTTCAAGTTGTTCTTTTGTGACAATACTTACAATTTTGTTTCATCGACGTTTTGTTTTTTATTGTCATTATGTATTGTTTCTATTGAGATTATGTAAGTAAAGTTACTATTTTTAGGTTATTAAATAAATTTTAGAAAATATTCAGTAGAATTTGTATAATGTTATAAAAAAAACCTTACTATTTTGTTTCATCGACATAGTGTTTCTATTGTGGTTATGTAAGAAACGTTACCATTTTTAGGTTATTCAATAAATTTAAAGTCATAAAAGAAACGTTACTAGTTTTGTTTCAACGTCATTTTGTATTAAGGTTATGTAAGTTTCTCATAGTAATTTGGCTCAATTCAAAAGTTACATGAAATATTTTATAAAACAATTTTGAATTTAGCTGAATTATAGGTTTGTCATAAAAGAAACGTTACTATTTTGTTTCATCTGCGTTTTGTTTCTATTGAGGTTATGTAAGTTTTGTATTTTTTACTCATATAGTTTAATTCATTCTATGAATTTCAGTAAATATTTTGTAAAATTTTCATTTATTTGAATTTTCATTAAGTCACAAAAGAAACGTTACTAATTTTTAGTTTATTCAATAAATTTCATAAAATATTCAGCATATTTTATATAAAGTCATAAAAGAAACGTTAGTAATTTTGTTTCAAAGTCATTTTGTATTAAGGTTATGTAAGTTTCTCATAGTAATTTGGCTCAATTCAAAAGTTACATTAAATTAAACAATTTTAGATTCAGCTGAATTATAGATTTGTCATAAAAGAAACGTTACTATTTTGTTTCATATCCGTTTTGTTTCTATTGAGGTTATGTAAGTTTTCTATTTATTACTCATATAGTTTAGGTCATTCAATAAATTCCTGTAAATATTTTATAAAATTTTCATTTAATTGAATATCCATAGTCACATAAGAAACGTTACTATTTTTTAGTTTATTCAATAAATTTCATAAAATTTTCAGCAGAATTAGTATAAAGTCATAATAGAAACGTTACTAATTTTCTTTCAGCGTCATTCTGTAATGAGGTTATGTAAGTTTAACATTTGATCGATTCTAAAATTCCAGTAAAATTTTTATTATTATGAATTATTGATTTTTATGATAAATGTTACTTTTTTGTTTCTATCGAGGTTATGTAAGATTTTATTTGTTACTCATATAATTTAGGTCATTTCTTAACTACTTAACTTAATTGAAAGTTAGTAAAATACATATGTTTTTAAATATTAATTTAGTTCAATTTTTAAGATGTCATAAAAGAAGCGTTACTATTTCGAATTGCCACCATTTTATCTACGTTGAAGTTATGTAAGTTTTTATCTGAAATTCATAAAAAACAAATTATGTATTTTATCCTAAAATGATGTAAATGTTAAAAACGAATTTAGTATTATAATTATATAAAAAAAAGTAAAAATCTAGAATTTATTTTTTTTAAATAATCGTTCAAGCTTTTGTATTAAGAATTATTTAAATAAAGCATTAATTAAGTAAAATTATTAACTTTTGTTAGTTTTCTATGATTAATCAGGAATTTGACTTTTAGTAGCAAAAGTAAGTTAATATTTTGCACTTGGTGTATTAATTATCAAAGGACTTTTTATAAGTTTTCATTTTATTGTGTGTATGTCCTCTAATTGAGGTAAATGCGGTTTCATGCACAAAGCCCAAGCACAAGTGGCTTTCAGTGGAAATGGAACTCTCGTCGTTGGTGATGGTATGCTATTAATTTAACATTTGCACCAATTAGTTTGCATAGTCCACTTGTCGTCCTTTGTACTCAACAAAGACGAATGTTGTCATCTGCATGAATGAGGAATACCTGAGTATTATACACTGAAATACTCATAATATTGTCATTATATAAGAATGTCCTTATTAGTTTTCCCAGTATGAAGTAGTAAAAAACGTAAATTAATAACTTTAAGACAAATTTTAATAATAAATTGTATAAAATTTTTAATAATTTACACAGATTATTTGCACAAATTAGTTTGCATAGTCCACTTGTCCTCGACAAAGACGAATGTTGTCATCTGCCTGAATTACTAATACTTGTTATAATACACTGCAATATTTATATTATTGCCATTATACAAGAGTTACCTCATTAAGTTTTAAATTATGAAGTAATAACAAAACGAAAATGAATAACTTTGAGACAAAACTATGAAATCAACAAATTTTATATAATTTTTTAATAATTTATACAGATTTTTTGTTATAAGTAAATTATAATTAATAAGTTTTGTTAAAACCAAAGTAAATATACATAAAAGTTTATATACATAAAACAAAGTCTATAATTTTCTTTATAATAACAAAAAAAAACAAAATTCTTTTTTTGTATAAATTTAATAATGATTGTAATTAGTATACTAAATGAGAATAAAATTAAAGTAATTGGTTTTCACGTAATGATAATAATAAAGATATTGGGAAATGTCTGGGATTCAGGCGAATCGAAATGAGACAGTTCTAATTTTACGTGAAATTAATAGTCGTAAAATCCAGCCATGACGATAATAAATCACACCTTTTGCCAAGTACCGCAAATTGATGGCTTCTTCCGAGTTTAGAATCGTAAAGTAGATTATACTCATTGAGATTTACATAAAATGAATATTCAAAAGAAATTTATTATGTGAAATTATTCATAAATATTTAATTGAAATTATTTATAAAATATTTCTGGTTTTGTTAGAAAATGTGTACATTTACTGACTATAATCTATTTTTATACAATTATGAGAAAATGTATTATCAAATAATGCAATTTTAAGTTTTTCTTTGAAATTTATAAATTTATCAATAAAAATCATTGTTTACAATCAAATTTTTATTTTTTTTCAAATTTGACAGTAAATAAAAGGAAATCAAATATTTAATTTTAATTTGTGTGCTAATTCATAATTGTTTATTTTATAGTTATTGAGAAAATTTATGAAGATTTGTGAAGACATGATTTTCCAAGGCTTCAAGAAACGTTTTTTCAACTTTGACTCTTTGAAAATCGGTAATAGCTACAAATGTGACAGATAGCATTTTGGAAATCCCAAACATTTAGCTTCAATTTGTATGGTAATTCATACTTGTCTCGTTTATATTTATTGAGAAAATTGATGATTTGTGAATGCACATGATTTTCCAATTCTTAGAAAAAAACGGTTTTTCAACTTTAACCCTTTGAAAATCGGCAATAGCTACAAATGTGACAGATAGCATTTTGGAAATGCCAAAAATTTAGTTTTAATTTGTGTGCTAATTCATAATTGTCTCGTTTATATTTATTGAGAAAATTGATGATTTGTGAAGACACATGATTTTCCAAGTCTTCAAAAAAAAAGGTTTTTTCAACTTTGAGCCTTTGAACATTGGCAATAGCTACAAATATGACAAATGTCAAGTTGGAAAGCCCAAACATTTAGCTTTAATTTGTGAACTAATTTATAATTGCCTTATTTATGGTTAATGAGAAAATAGACGATTTGTGAAGTCAATTAATTTTCCAAGGTTTCAAGAAACGGTTTTTTCAACTTTGACCCTTCGAAAATCTGCAATAGCTACATATATAATAAATGTCATGTTGGAAAGCCCAAAAATTTAGCTTTAATTTGTGTTCTAATTCATAATTGCCTTATTTATGGTTATTGAGAAAATAGACGATTTGTGAAGACACTCAATTTTCCAAGGCTTCAAGAAACGGTTTTTTAAACTTTGACCCTTTGAAAATCGGCAATAGCTACAAATATGACAAATGGCAAGAATGCCCAAAGATTTAGTTTTAATTTGTGTACTAATTCATAATTGTCTCGTTTATAGTTATTGAGAAAATTGATGATTTGTGAGGACAAATTTGAAAAAAACATGATTCCAACTTTGACCTTAAATTACAGAAATTCGGCAATGGTTGCAAATATAATATAGCAAGTTGAAAAGCACAAAAATTTAGCTTTAATTTGTGTACTTATTCTTAATTATCGCGTTTATAGTTATTAAGAAAATTGATCATTTGTGAAGACACATGATTTTCCAATTCTTAAAAAAAAGGTTTTTTCAACTTTGACTCTTTGAAAATTAACAATAGCTACAAATATGACAAATGTCAAGTTGGAAAGCCCCAACATTTAGCTATAATTTTTATGCTGATTCATAATTGTCTATAGTTAATGTTTGTAGTTATTTAGAAAATTGGTGATTTGTGAAGACAAATTCTAAAAATCGTGTTTTCAACTTTGACCTTAAATAACAGAAAATCTGCAATGGTTACAAATGTAATATATAGCAAGTTGGAAACCACAAACATTTAGCTTTAATTTGTGTTCTAATTCATAATTGCCTCAATTATAGTTATTGAGAAAATTAACGATTTTTTGAGGCTTAAAAAAAAAATTCGACTTTGACAGAAAATTGGAATGAGTTACAAATGTGACAAATGGCACATTGGAAAGTCAAAACATTTAGCTTTAATTTGCGTAAATATTGCGTAACGAGTCATAAAATTACAAAATTTTATTTGATTATTGTATGAAGATGTCTTATTGTTGTATATATTGCTATGATCTTACATTATGCTCATTAATTAACGTTCGTGCTTTGATGATCTTCGTGAGAAGATTTTTTTCTATGTGTATTTATAAACGTTGATCTTCGGTAGCGATGACAAATTTCGCTTTCGATTCGAGGAGAAATGCGGCTGCACACGTCGATCGGCGGAGGAAGGGAAAAAAAGAAGGAAAAAAAAGTAAACCACGCGAAGATCTAGAATGTTGACCCAGGAGCAATGACGACTCGTGCAACAATGTGGCAACGGTTTAAGCCAGGCAATAAAATCTGAATAGTAAATGTCTTGAGACGAATGAAGAATGAAGACAAGAAGAAAAAAGTGTAACAGAGCACTTACTGCATTCTAACAAAAAAAAATTGTACTTGGATTCTTCATTTGGTTGATGAAAAATTGATTTGTTTGTTATTATGTGCAAGAGTAGATTTTTTTTTTGGTAACAGTAACGGATTTGTTGAAGAAAAGTTCGGTAATGTTTTTTGGTGTGGTCTTGTATGGATGTGAAATGGATGAGAGGTCTGATGACCCAGAAGACATCAGGTGTGTTTGTGTGTCTCGAATTATGCAAATTTTGCGGTCTGGTATTCGGTGTGTCGCGGTGTGCCTTGCCCGAGGTCTAGGTCATGGTTACGACCACAGCCTCCTCTTCCTTCATCATCATCATCATCGCAGTTAAAAACCTTATATTTTTGCAATTTCTTCCATACTGAATCACACACACCTTCTATAATTATACACTTTTATTCTGTATAGAAATTAATACAAATTATGCTAAATCTAACAGTAATTATTTACATATATTTACAATGCATCCCACAGCGTGATTATCTAAAAAGAACTTTCTATATTAGCGTACATAATCTTAGTAATACTTGATGACAATCTTGTTTTTTTTTGTTTGTTAAATTAACAAGAACTACTTTCTTTATTCTGAATCATTTTTACATGATCTCCTAAAGATTACTCATATTTTCAGAACTTAACAAAAATATTGACAAATTTATTTTGAATTAATCTTTAGTTGATTCACCCAAATAAAAACTTTTATATCTTTATTAATATGGAAATAATCAAAGAATTCACGATGAAAACCATGGAAGCTTTATATTTTTTTAGTCAATAGATCAATTTCTACGAAAATTATTATTATTTAAGACGCAATATTTACAGTACTTTTAAGTAACTCTCTTATATAACTGTAACCTTTTTAGAGAGGCGCCGTCTGCAAATCGTTTCTAATTAATTTATAGTTTGCAAATTAGTTTTGATTGATTTTATTTACAATTTCTTTAAAATATTTCTGTATATTGGTACAAAATATCTTTTGTTAATGTATTGATTTATAAGAGATTTTCAAGTCTGTTTTTATAGAAATTTTCTTATTTTGATAATTTTTTTAACAAATTTTCATTCACTTTTAATACATATTTGGTCTGGTTAAGAAAAATTCAATATAATTTGTTAATTTTTGATGAATACAAAAATTGGTGTCAAATATTTTTTGTCCTCTATAAAATTTCAAAGAATTTTTTGAATTTGTAATTCGATTAAATTAAACATTTAGTCGAATTCAAAATTGTACTTCTTCAATTATAGAGTTTTTGTACTTCCATTAAAAAAAGAATCATCTTTCCTTCTTTATTGAACAAAATCATATTGGAAATGTTAAAATTGTATATATTTTTGTATATTTTGTTAAGATTTATAAATTTCTTCAGTTTTTAGTGGTTTTTATATAAAATGAAACGAGTATGTAGATTTTGAAGTAAATTTTCTTATTTTGATAAAATTTGTAACACATTTCATTCACTTTTAATAAATATTTGTTTATGAAATATTCAACATATTTCCTTTTTTAATTTATTAATTTTTGATGAATACATAAATTGGTGTCAAATAATTTTTGTCCTCTATAAAATTCCAAAGAATTTTTTGAATTTGTAATTTGATTAAATTAAATATTTAGTCCAATTCAACATTGTACTTCAGTTTTTGTACTTCCATTAAAAAAATTAATCAACTTTATTGGAGAAAATCATATTGGAAATATTAAAATTGCAAGTTTTTTTTCTGTAAATTTTGTTAAGATTTATAAATTTCTTCAGTTTTGAGTTGTTTTATATGAAATGAAACGAGTATATAGATTATCAAGTCTGTTTATTTCGAAATTAAAAATTTTCGTATTTTGATTAAAGTTAAACAAAATCACAAATTTTCATTTCAATATTTGGTATGTTTGACCAAAATCATCTCTCAAATGTTTATAACATTGTTATAATTTAATGTTTCTTGTATTTTGTGTTAATTTCTTAAGTTTTGGTTTGTTTTTGTATGAAATAAAACGAGTGTGTATATATTAAATTAAATATTTATTTACTCTTTTTCTTTACTAATAGTCTTATCATTTTACAATTTAATTTATAAATAATTTAATTTAAGGTAAGTAAAATAAATAGATTTCTCTTTCTCTCCTAAAGAAGAAAACAAACACTTCGGATGAGGTACTTGGAATGATATCGCTGAAGAACGAGAGTGGTGGTGTTTAACTGGAGACAGCCTTTGGTGCGTACGCGTTGTAAGCGATGTTCTGGGCTTCCTCCTTCTGGTAGGCGCGTCCCCATCCAGATCCGTGTCCGTGTCCACCGGAAACGACGACTTCATGTCCGGATTCGTGTCCGCCGCCACCGCCTCCCAAGAGCTTCTTAAGCCCAATGATACCGGCGAGAACCAAAGCGAGTTTCGAGACGATCAAAGCTTTACCAGCCAAAAGAGCGAGAGCGCCGAGAGCCAAAGGCACCAAAGTTCCTCCCAAGATCAAGGGGATGAGGAGGAGACCGCCCATCTTCTTCTTCTTGCCACGTTCCTCTCCGTTGAAAGCCCTGGCGATTTCGTTAGGCTTGACCTGAGAATTGTAAAATATAGAGATTAGCATTTTGATTGATGATTGTAAGGTGGTTTGTACTGTACCTGGAGGGTGTGGGTTTGGAGGAAGTTGCCGACTTTGTCGAAGATGATGTTGTTCAAGGCTCCGTCGCGTTCGGTGAGGGATCTGGGGAGTTGAGCTTCGATTTGGGCTTCGGTGATCGGGGATGATTCGGCGTTGACGTTGGTGTTGTCTTCCTTGACGAAGCTGACTCCTTCGAAGATGGGCACTTGGTTGAAGTTGCGGGCGGCGCGGTCCATGGCGGTGATCAGCTTCATCTTGAGGCACGAGGTGAGATCCGTGGCGGCGCACTCCTGATACACTTTGTACATGAATTTGAAGTCACCCAGGTATGAGGAGGTCGAGGTCTCGTCGGTCCTTGCAGTCTCTTCGGATGGGATGGCGTTGCCATTGGTAACAGCCGATCGGGCCCATACTGTGCCGGAGAAGGCGACGAGGGCGAGAAGCACACACTTCGAGGAGAACATGTTTGTTTGTTGCTCGTTGGTTGATGTCCTGTTGTTTTGGGATGTAACAGAGAACTGATATGGATTCACTTGCACTAGTATCCTTTTATATGCACGAGGGGGCCGCGTTTTTTGGTCCCACCAAAGGAATTTCTTTTCGGATCGCGCTCAGCTCGACTTCCCCACCCAAAAAAAGTAATAAAACCGGTAAGACGAAGACGCGGACAGGCGCGAACGTTCGGTGAAGAGAAGAACGGAAGATCCGTGCACGGTCAGAGAAATGAAGAGAAAAGAGACGAAAGCGGAATCGAAGAGAAGAAGAAAAAAACGGTCATCGGAGCGCGCGTGTATTGTCCACACGGCAGATGGGGTCCCCGAAACCGAGAAAAATATGTGTAAACTCCTTCTATCTTTTTCTTCTTCTTCGTTTTGAATGAGAGTTTTGAATAAGAAACAGAAAAACTGAGCTAGAGGAAAAAGAGAAAATGCGAGGAACGTGGTAAGAAAATGTGAGCCGTGCGTGCGTAAATCGCGATAAATTACCATGCGAGTATTGCAAGTAGACCAAAACCCCGATTTAATTAGCATTCATGTATAGAAACATCACTAAGTGGACCAAATCGGATGGACGGACGGTGGACGCCCTCAACCTCAACCAAGGCCGTCGCGTCTCTCAACGGCGTACGAGAAGAAGAGAAAACCTGAATTTCCGCCCTCCGACCTATATTTTTCCTTTTCACACCTTGCATCGGATCTCCGAAGACCTCTAAAAAGAAAAAGAAAACAGATTTCTGATTATGTTGGTTGATGGTGGAAGAACGCATCATGAAATATTTATTAATCCGCGCTGGAATTCAAACCTCACAACTCTGGGTCAAAGAAGAAGAAAAAAAAATAACAATACGCATTTGAAATCATCCAATAATGATTTACAACTCACAAAAATCAGCAGTTTACCTTTAAACATAATTATTTAAATTTTATAGTTTTTTTTCTTTTTTTCGAATTAATTTGTTAAATTTACAACAAAATCTTTCATCAAAATAATTTAAAAACATATATTTTATGCATTTAATGAGAAAATATGAAAAATTCTTTATAAACTTTGCAATTTATTGACAATGTTTACTTCATCAATATAATAAATTTTCTTGATTTAATTTAAAATTTTCAAAAAAATCTTTATCTTTATAAACTATTTAAATCTTTATTGCAATTCATTGAAAATTTGTACCTAAATAACTTTTCTGAAGTTTTTTAATTAAATTATATTTAAAAAAATCAATTTTTATGTATAAATTTCCAAATTTCATCAAAAAATTGATACATTTTTCTGTTTTTTTTTTCGATTTCTTTAGAAATTCATATATTTATTATAATTCATTCACAATTTTTACCTAAATAACTTTTCAGAAGTTTTATTTTTATATAATTAAAGTAAATTCAAAAATTAAATTTTTAAGTTTAAATTTGCACAAAAGAATGTTGATCTTTTATTAGTCCCATCGAATTTTACAATTATTATTATAAAACTTAGAAAATTTTAATAATTTAAACAAATTTGTAAATCATTTGCAAATTTTTGTTTAAAACAATTTTAATATTTTAATGCTTTCATTAAAATTCTATATTAAATACAAATATTATAATAAATTAGCAATTTATTTATTTAAATTAGTCAAAAAATTTCATATCCTACATTTCTTTTATATATTCTATTTATAAACTTTACTAACAACTATTCTATTTATAAACCATACTTAATTCCTTTTAGTATTCCAAAAAATAACTTTTTTTTTAATGAATTAATCTCTCTTTTTATGAATTATCTTAGATTCTATAGATTATTTTACTTAATTAAGATGTTTCCAAGTTCTTATATAATCTTAAAATCTTCACTTTTTGGAGCATAAATCTCATAATTGCATTATTCATGCACTTTCTTCCAAGTCCATAAAATGTAAATAAGACGAATCTATAACGTTCAATATTATAACTTTTTTTTATATACTTTCATTCAAGCAGTCGTAAATTTTGAGTGTTGAGTCAAGAATAATCAATAAAATTTATTTTTACATTTTATAAGTTTACAAAAAAAAAACTACTTTTTGCAACTTTTATTATAATAATGCACCAAAAATCTCAAATAACATTGAAGTTTATAATTAGTAAAATTATAGAGGGTGTCCCAAAATTAACGCAAGATTTGAATTTGGCCCGCAAAAAAAAATCAATTTGACACTTTACTGCACAAAGGGCGGCAAATACAAATCTTGCGTTAATTTTGGGACACCCTTTAGAAACTATCATGATTTTGGTTAAAGAATTATTTGAACTATATTTTTCTTAATTATCTTCAAAAAAGTTACTCAACATTGATTTAATTAAGAAGTTTTACAATTTAACTCGTTTAGTCCTGAATATGATAATAAAATAACCAAAATTGTTGAATTTTCATTGATCAAAAACATGTAATTGAAAAAACAATAAATTGTACAATTTTCTTATCATATTTCTAAACATATTTCTCTAAATATATAAGTTTGAACTATATAAGATTAAGAAACTTCATTTTGTTGTCCCATATATTATAACAAATCGAAATCTTTTGTATTTTTTCTTTATTTATGTTTTCTTCACGAATAAGTACTTCTTGCTTCCATTATTCATGCACTTTCTTCAAATACTCGAAAAAGTATGTGTGTATGTGTAAATGAAGAACGAACGAGGAGAAAGAACCAGAAGGTATAAAAAGCAGGATTTGTGAATGCGTGTCGCGTGTTTCTGTCCATTGTTCTGGGCGACAACAAAAAGCGAAGAACGAAAATCGACGAGTTTTAATTGTTCGCAATTTGCTGTCGAGATAAGAGAATAAAGAGAAACGTGAAGATTTTCCGTAATTTCGTATCCACACGAACGTTCCAAATACAATGAGTTCTTTTTTTTTCAATTTTCAAGTGATTTGTTGTTGATAAATTTGTATAAAATTTCTATACTTTAGACAAAAATTTCTTGTTTACTGAAATTTTTCCTTTGTAAATTTAAAAATAGTAAATTAGAAACATTTTTTTGATTTCCAAATGATTTGTTGATAGATTCGTATAGATTTCTATAATTTAGATAAAAAATTCTTGTTTATAGAAAATTTTTACTTTGCAAATTTTGAAATCGTAAATTACAAACATTTGTTTCGATTTTTTGATAGATTCGTATAAATTTCTATAGTTTAGACAGAAAATTCTTGTTTATTGAAATTTTTACTTTGTAAATTTAAAAATCGTCAATTTTTTTTTTTTCAATTGACTTGCTGAGAAATTCGTACTAATTTCTATAGTTTAGACAGAAATTTCTTATTTATTAAAATTTTTACTTTGTATAAAAATCGTGAATTACAAACATTTCTTTTGATTTTTTGATAGATTCATACAAATTTCTATAGTTTAGACAGAAAATTCTTGTTTATTGAAATTTTTACTTTGTAAATTTAAAAATTATCAATTACAAACAGTTTTTTGATTTCCAATTGACTTGCTGATAAATTCGTACTAATTTCTATAGTTTAGACAAAAAAAAAATATTTAGTGAAATTTTTACTTTGTAAATTGAAAAATAGTGAATTCCATATAGTTTTCTTGATTTCGAAATGATTTATTGAAAGATTAAGATAAATTACAAACAGTTTTTTTTTTAATTTCCAAATGATTTGTTGATAGATTCGTACAAACTTCTATAGTTTAGACAGAAAATTCTTGTTCATTGAAAATTTTCACTTTGTAAATTTAAAATTCGTCAATTACAACATTTTTTTGATTTCCAAATGATTTGTTGATAGATTCGTACAAATTTCTATAATTTAAACAGAAAATTCTTATTTATTGAAAATGTTTACTTTGTATAAACAGTTTTTTTATTTCCAACTGATTTGTTGACTGATTCGTACAAATTTCTATAGTTTAGACAGAAAATTCTTATTTATTGAAATTTTGATTTTACACATTTAAAAATCGTTAATTACAAACAGTTTTTTTGATTTCCAAATGTTTTCTTTATAGATTTTACCAAAATTTTATAGTTTAGACAGAAATTTTTACTTTATAAATTTAAAAATTAGTGAATGTAATGAACAAAATCAATTTAAATTATATAAATTTCATATTTTGTTTAATAATAATCTTAATCTTACCAAATTCATACTTGAAAATTGAATTAAGTACAAAAAATTATGCATTTTTTATTTGTTAAAAATATTTTGTATAAATTGAACCGTAATGAAATTACCTACATTTATTTATTATTTACACAAAACATCTTAGTTAATTGACAATTAATTAATTAATATACAAAACTTTCACTAATTTTTACTTTTCAAATTTAAAAATTGTAGAAATTAATTGAATACTAAAAATTGTGCATTTTTTTTTTAAATATTTTCTTAAAATTAAACCATAATAAAATTTAAAAAAATAATTACATAAATACTAAATTTATTTATTATATACACACAAAAATCTTTAAGTAATTAAATAAACCAATCAACTTTTTTTTGGTAATTATTTTGTTATTTCTTTGAAAGATTAATTAAGATATGCAAAATTAAATTGTGCGTAAAGCTTTAATAATAGGCCCGAATTTAATGGAGATTTTGGCTTCCTTTCTACCAAATAACACACAAAAAATAATAATTTCTAAACGAAATTTACGCTCTCAGTAATTAATTAAACTCTAATTAAGTCCAGATTTCATCAATTAGATTAGAAACACTAAAAAATCTCAAATATGTTAATTGACGTCATTTAAAGATAAAAATAGATGCAGATGGTTACCGAAAATTAATCATTTTTATTGATTTAGAGAAATTTTCAAGAAAATATGTTAAAAATTTAAGAATTTTCAAAATTTCTTACATTTTCAATACATTTTTGCACAAATAATGTTACAAATAAGAAAATAAAATCTTTCTCAAGTCGAAAAATTTGATATTTAATTTACAAAAAAAAATAATATTAAATCATGTGTATCTATCTACTACGACAAATTTTATTGCTAATTAAGTCTATTTTTTTGTTGACCTCACCTATATTTAATTTTTTATTGTTGTTTGTCCGACTTTTTTTTCCGTTAATTAATTGCACAGATTTTTTATTTTCTTTATTAAAATTAATCTGTTTTTCTTAATTATAGGCTTTTTCATCAACTATATAATTTATTTCTTTATTTTAGTTTGTTTTTTAATTAAATTTGATAAAATTTTAATTTTAAAAAAATATTTTTTTTTTTAATTTATAAAGCAATTTAAAAGAATAAGCAATAAAAAAGAAAAATTAAAAACAGATAACATGCTCAAGTTCTGGGCTTATTGTAAGAGAAATTAAAAATATATATTGGAGATTGACAATAAGACTTGTTTGCGTGTATGTATAAAAAAAATAACACAAAAAAAAATGTTAATTTTTATAATATATTTGAAACAAAAAAAAATACTGTAAAACTGAAAATATTACCTAAATTCCAATTATAAAAGATAATAAGACATTTTTTTATTTGAAAATCTATCAAAAGTCTATGATATCAAAAATTTTCATACACTTTTGATAGATTTTTCAATTTTAATGAAATTTTCTAATTATTTTTTTCATTTTATTTAAAAGAAACAACTATTAAATTGAACAACAGATGTTTTATTTGTAGATATAATTGCTATAATAAAATAGTGTAGAAAGTAGTGCACGTAAAGTTACATGCAATAAACCTATTTTCCAAAAAGTATTGTAGAAGAATTAACACAAATTCTCAATTATTTTTTAGAGAATCAATTAAAAAAGTACATGAAATAAAAATTTATTTAAATTATTAAAAATTTAGTGAAAATTTTATTTATTTTTAAGTTTTTAGAATCATTTCAGCAAAAATATAATCAAAACTATAAATTATTTGAAAAATACTAAATTAAACTTGAATAATTTGTTGAAAATATTGTAAAAAAAACAGAGATTTAATAAGATTCTAGTAAATTTTTATAGATTTTTGTGTGTATTTAATGATTTAATTAAAGTTTTCTAATTATATTTAATATAGATGAAAAATCTAAATTAAAATTTTGAAAAATATTTTTTTATAAAATCAGTTAAAAAATTACATGAATTATTAAAAATTGATAAAAAATATAAACAAAATAATTATGTTGAAAATATTGTAAGAAAAAACGTAGATTTAATAAGATTTTAATACATTTTTATAGATTTTTGTATATATTTAAGCGAATTTTCGATCTGTATTTTTAATTAAATTTAATATAGTTGAAAAAAAAAGTGTATGATTCATAGACCACAGATGAAGAGGCGAAAAAGAAATGCTTAAAAAATAAATGGAAAGTTGTTTGTCGGTTGGATTTGACGTGAATAATCGGGATCCGTTCTTGATCTTTGTTGTCGTCCGCATTAAATCTGGTAAAATAATCAGGCGTTTCTCGAAAGAAAGAAGAAAATACGTTCAATTATGTTCATAATAATTAAATCCGGTACTCGTTATCTGCGAGCGCACGTCGTGAAAGTGAGAAAGAAACGCAGCAGCAGCAGCAGTTCTTTGCTTATTATTAAGCTTTTCACTCCGAAGAAGAAGGAAGAGGAGATTCGTTGCGTGCGAGAGACGAGGCCGTTATTTCCAGCTTGCCTCCGAAGATTGTCCATGCTGCTGTTGCATCCATTACAAGAGATGATGGCGATGGTTACGTGGATCTAATGGATCGTTGCGTCACGTGCAACTAGTAGAAGAACTCGGTGAAGGGCAATTTACCTGAAGAAGGTGGCATTTCTCGGGGTGAACGTCCCGACTACGAATTGGGTCAGTGGGTCACGGTGATATAAGTCTATACTGAGTGCATCAAAACATCACATTTTGGAAACAAGCTTCAACCTTGATCATGGTTGTTTGTAGTTTGGTAATTTGATAGTTTAATTATTTATTTGGAAACTAGGTTTTATACAAAAACCGGTTTTCCAATATCTACTTGTCTACAAAACCGGTTTTCACAAACAAATAGATTAAAAGGGATTTTTACAACTTATTTTCTATTGCCCACACGGATCTTGTGCACTTTTACAGAAATAGAATAAACTCTCACTTGCTAGAAAGCTTTAGAACCAAATTATTCGTTCTTCTCTTTGTAACCTCGAAATTCACATCTTCAGGATCTTCAAGATATTTGTGAATTGATTTTGTCAAAGCAAGAAGCTATGATTTGATAAAATTTGTTCAAAAAATTAATGAAACTAATGAAATGAATAATCTAGACGTGTTTCTCTAAACTTTCTGTGGATTTTCTAAATTAATTTTTTCATTTATTTCAATTTACGTAGTAGAAACGATTTTTTGTCAACATTTTTATGTAATCATATTTAATCAAATAATTAAAATAATTCACTAATTTTTACATTTCTAGTCTAACCTAACCTTAAAAAAACTAATAACCTAACTAATTACAACACAGCACTAACCTTATGTAATGCAACAAAACCTAATATATAATGAAACTAACCTAACCATATGAATAAACTAGTAACCTAACCTATCACAACTGAAAATCTAACCTAGTTTAATGTAATTAAACCTTATCTAACGTAATACAGAAGAATTTAACCTAACCTTAAAAAAAAACTATTACAAATCAGTATAGTAATCAATCTAACCTAAGTTAATATAATGAAACATAACCTATGTAATGCAATGATTTTGTGTTAATATTTTTAAGTTTTTTAATGAAATAACTGAAATAACTGAAATAATTCACTAATTCACTAATTTTTATATTTCAAGTTTAACCTAACATTAAAAAAACTAAAAACCTAACCTATCACAGCAGAGCACATCTAACCTAATGTAATGCAACGAAACTTAATGCAGAGGAATCTAACCTAACCTTACGAGGAAACTAATAACCTAACCTGTCCCAACTGAAAATCTAACGTAAAATTTAATGTAATGGAACCTAACCTAATATAATACAGAAGAATTTAACCTAACCTTAAAAAAAACTATTACAAATCAGTACAGTAATCAATCTAACCTAAGTTAATATAACGAAACATAACCTAACGTAATGCAACAATTTTGTGTTAATATTTTTAAGTTTTTTAATCAAATAACTGAAATAATTCACTAATTTTTATATTTCAAGTTTAACCTAACTTTAAAAAAACTAAAAACCTAACTATCACAGCAGAGCACATCTAACCTAATGTAATGCAACGAAATTTGTCCTGTCTTTACTGAAAATCTAACGTAAAATTTAATGTAATGAAACCTAACCTAACGTAATACAGAAGAATTTAACCTAACCTTTAAAAAAATTATTACAAATCACTACAGTAATCAATCTAACCTAAGTTAATATAACAAAACATAACTTAACGTAATGCAACGATTTTGTGTCAATATTTTTAAGTTTTTTAATCAAATAACTGAAATAATTCACTAATATTTCAAGTTTAACCTAACCTTAAAAAAACTAAAAACCTAACCATCAGAGCAGAGCACATCTAACCTAATGTAATGCAACGAAACTTAATGCAGCGGAATCTAACCTAACCTTACGAGGAAACTAATAACTTAACCTATCCCAACTGAAAATCTACCGTAAAATTTAATGTAATGAAACCTAATCTAACATAATACAAAGGATTTTAACCTAACCTTAAAAAAGCTATTGCTCTAATATTCCAGAACAGAAACAAAACTAACGTAATTTAACAAAACGAAATGTTTTTTAATCAAATAATTCATTAATTTTTAGTCTAGGCCTAAACGCCGTTGGAAAAATCCGGGTTTTGAATGAGATAAATTTCCGATTTTCAAAAACTCTATTGTAAACCTTAAGGTTTTTTGGCATGTTGAACGAAAGCACGTCACTTTTCGTAATTATTTTGCGGTCGAAAAGAAATTCGGGTCACTGGGTTCAATCAATCAGTAAACCCGTTTCACTTGCTCATATATTCCACATCGACGACATCAGCTGCTGCTAGAAGATGTGGAAAAGGAAATAAGGTGAATAAGAGAAAGATGAGAAGAAAAACGAAGATCAAGAAAAAGCATGTTATAATAGTAGATGTTACGTCTTCCGATGAATAGTCGAGGAGAAATAAGTGAAATTAAGCATGCCGCCGCCGCGCGCGCTCGCTCGCTCGCTCGACTCTCGCCTCCGGAAACAACAATGGGTCAGAGAGTCATCACATCTCTTTCTCTCTCCAACGCATTCACTTCACGGGCTTCGTCTTACTAATTGCTACACCAAATATCGACCCAGGACAACTTTCACTCTGTAGTCTATGAACAACTAGTGTATGTGTATTTATAATACACTGTAGCACACGTTTCATTATTATTATTTTTGGAATCATCGTGTCCTTCCTTTCCCGGAATGCCGTTCGACTGGATCCAAACCAACTGTCATTGATCTTCATTCGAAATCAAGTTCATTTAGAAAGTTCTTTTTTTTTTCTTCTTCTTTTCGTGTGCCTCCTTCCTTCTTCACCACTTCTGTCTGCACCGATTAAATGCACCTAACATGAAAATCCATTCATTAAATCAGTCTCATTACAATCAAATTCCTTTTAGAAAGTTGCATCATTTCTACTCTCTTTCATTCATCGAACTCGAATCCAGCAAAGTTCAAAGAAAGTTGTTTTTTGTAATCGATCAATCTTATAACAAATCTTTAGTAATACTAAATACAAATTTTCCAATTTTTTTGTATTCTTCTCTGTTAGAATTGTCCCAAAATTTTGTAATTTACAATTTTGATGTATGATTATTCATAATAGAAAGTTTTCAAAAGTTTTATTTCAGTTTTTTATTATAGTAAAGTAATCTAATGTATCAGAATCTAACCTAACCTATACATTTTTATTACAATATTATAACTTAGATAAGAAGAAACGTAAGTTTAACAAATTCATCATGATTTAACTTATATTTTCATGATCAGGTTTCTCAAAATAAGCTAACATGAGTATAAAAGAGAACTTAATCATTACTACAACCCAATTCAATATAACCTAACCTACAAGAACAGGAACAAATCTAACTTAATTTAATGTAACAAAACTTAACCTAACGTAACCTAAGGTATCACAACATAAACATATCTCACCTAATGAAACTTAACCTTTAAAAAAATATTAACCTGACATAACCTATCAAAACAGAAACAAGTATAACCTAATGTAACGTAACGAAATCTAACTTAACACAATTTAACGTATATTGGCATAACTTACAGCAACGGAATCTAACCTAACCTTATAAAACTAATAACCTAAGCTATCACAATAGAAAAAAAATACCTAATTTAAGAAATCTAACGAAACCTAACTTATATTAATCTAACCTAAAAATGTCAATCTAAAGTAGCAGAATCTAACCTAAAATATACATTTTTATTAAAATATTATAACTTAGATAAGAAGAAACGTAAGTTTAACAAATTCATCATGATCTAACCTATATTTTCATAATCAGCTGTCTCAAAATAATATGAGTATAAAAGAGAACTTAATCATTACTACAACCCAATTCAATATAACCTAACCTACAAGAACAGAAACAAATCCAATTTAATTTAATGTAACAAAACTTAACCTAACGTAACCTAAGCTATCACAACATAAAGATATCTCACGTAGCATCTAAAATAGCAGAATCTAACTAACCTAACCTATACATTTTTATTAAAATATTATAACTTAGATAAGAAGAAATGTAAGTTTAACAAATTCATCATGATCTAACCTATATTTTCATGATCAGGTGTCTCAAAATAACATGAGTATAAAAGAGAACTTAATCACTACAACCCAATTCAATATAACCTAACCTAGAAGAACAGGAACAAATTTAACTTAATTTAATGTAACAAAACTTATCCTAACCTAAGCTATTACAACATAAACATATCTCACCTAATTTAACGTAATGTAACCTAACCTAACCTTTAAAAAAATATTATCCTGACCTAACCTATCAGAAACAAGTATAACCTAATTTAACGTAACAAAACCTAACTTAACATAATTTAACTTATATTTGATTAACGTACTGCAACGGAAGCTAACCTAATCTTATAAAACTAATAACCTAACCTATCACAACAGAAAAAAATACCTAATTTAATGTAATTAGCAGGAATCTAACCTA
>NW_017099955.1:124405-127150 GCF_001412225.1 Nicrophorus vespilloides | reverse complement strand
CCTATCAGAACAGAAAGAAACCTAACCTATATTAATCTAACCTAAAAACGTCAATCATTGTGAGGAATGGGTAATCAAAAATTGCTGTTTTATATGAAAAGTCTGAAGAAAGTTTAACTGTAATAGAGTAATTGCGGCTCGCAGGAATTTCGTACAGAAAGCGTGTGTGTATATATAAATATGTAATAATGCCTCTTTATATAAATATACTTCTTATATACGCTTGTACATAAACGCACAAACATATCTGGTGTATAAAAGGAAAGACGGACGAGCGACAAGAAGGAAAAAGCGAAAACGTGTTCTTTGCAGGAGTAACTGGGCCGAAGTAGTTTGAGTATAAATAATGTAATTATCATACCGGGGCCGGATATTTATTGCATTCTGGATAAGAGCTCTTATTTTTCTACTCGCTCTTTCTTTTCTTCAATTAGTTCTCATTTTTTTCTTCTTATTATTCTTATAATATGAATAAAGTGGATTTTTGGGACAATTTTATGGTCTGTACCTTAAACAATGTTAATTCACTCAACAAAATTGCCTCATATTCCAATCAACTGTATATACAATTCACACAATTTATTGTTGAAATTTAATGAGATTTATATACAAATATTGATAATTCTTCAATTCTTAACAACAAATCTTAAATTACATCCAAATTTAATACATTTTTAAGTTGAATTTATTTACATAAAATTTTACTTGAAGTTCCTCAAGGATCAGTACTTATGCTTATTATCAAAAAAAAATTCAGAAAACTTTATGAAACAAAAAAAATACAAAAATTTTATTGTTCACAAAGTTATAATTAAATTTCACATTCAAATTTTCATATTTTTTTTATATTTATAAAAATTATGAAAATTTGAATCACAAAACTTAAAAAAAAAATGAAATTTTTCGTATAGATTTTTACATGAAGTTTTTTAATAATCTGTACTTATGCTTATTATCAAAAATAAAATCAGAAAACTTTATGAAATAAAATAAAAATTTCATCGTTCACAAAATTATAATTAAATTCCACATACAAATTTTCATAATGTTTACAAATTTAATCACAAAACTTAAAAAAATGAAATTTTTCGTATAGAATTTTACATGAATCTCTTCAATAATCTGTACTTCAGCTTATAATTTAAAATATTTTCTTGAATCTGTAGTTTATAGATGATTTAACTCAATAAAAAAACGAATTAGTATACTACAAAAATATTTTAAAAACTTTACTCTTAAAATTTGATTTTCTATTGATTGAAACATTTCGCTACACGTGCGAACTTACGCTGTTTGTCCCAGATTACTTCTTGTCTTCTCTTCATACTTAATTCGCTTTTCTTTCTAATATCCGTGGAACGCAAATCCGTGTGAAAGTAATACGAAATCTGGAAGAAAGTGAAATTGGTTTCGATGTGAAGAGAGAAAAAGGTTCGTAAATTCTTCTAAATTATAAACACAAACAACAACATTATACAATATTTTTATACATTCATGACTTAGCTAAAAAATCTACTTGATAATGATAACATGACGCATTATATTCATAAAAAATATCAAAAATTGGTGAAGTAACGTTTCTTTTATGACAATTATTTTTAATAAATATTTTTTAACAAATGAATAATTGAATTTTATATTTTTTTTAACACAACAATATATATTTTATATAAATTATCAATGATAATTGACATAACCTTAACAGAAACAAAATGACGTTGAATCAAAGTAGTAACGATTCTTTTATGACAATATTTTCAATATTTTAAATAATTCAATTAAATTTCGTATATTTATTACTTAATTAAGATATTTTAATTAATCAATCAATCAAATAATTAATAATAATTAAAAAATTAATTAATTTTTGATGATTTTTTTTTAATTTCATTAAATTTTTATGAATAATTGGATAAAACTGTTAATGTAAACGCGTATGTCGGTAATGTAAAGAAAGCGAACAATTGAGGACGATGATGACTATACCGCAAATTACATTTGCATTATAATGCGATGAGATTTCTTCATCCGAAGCTGTAAACTCATTTCGTCCTATAAATTCCATGAGCACTTTGTCATCCAGGTAATATAAATATTTATACCAAGAGACGAAGAAAAAAATGGTCATAATAATACATTATAATGAACTGTGTACTTTCTTCTGCGTAATAAATGATAATACTAACTAAAAAGAGATTCCGATGATAATTGTTTCGCTTTTGCTGGAGAGAAGTGAAATGAGCGAAGTGCGTAGTGTTGTTTTTTTGTTAGATTATACACACACAGACACAACATCCTAGTTCATTCATTTCGTCCAATCATTTACTTTCATTTATCCTCGAACCATTTCTTGTGCTAATGAAAAGCACTTTCTTGTTGCATCATCATCATCATCTCTTCTCGAGTCGACGGACCGTGGACGGATACGTAGTTTTATTAGAGATGAACTAGTTCTATACAATCCATCATAATTTTGCAATACAAAAAGAACAAAACTACTAAATTCATCTCAGTTTCATCATTGATTTTTATTATTGAAATTGCAATGAAATTTTTGGTTTAATTTAAAATTAAATTTTTTTTGAATTCATTGAAATCTATTTTACGATAATTTTGAATTTTTTAAGAGAATAAAACGATTTATCAACAGAATATTTTTTTTAGTGAAGTATATACAATCTTATAACAATTAGAAGAAATTTTTGTCAAAACTGTCTTACCAATAAGAATCATATTTTAAACTTA
>NW_017099955.1:89356-124399 GCF_001412225.1 Nicrophorus vespilloides | reverse complement strand
AACTAGTTCTATACAATCCATCATAATTTTGCAATACAAAAAGAACAAAACTACTAAATTCATCTCAGTTTCATCATTGATTTTTGTTATTGAAATTGCAATGAAATTATTGGTTTAATTTAAAATTTAAAATTTTTATTCAATTTTTTTTGAATTCATCGAAATTTATAAGTTATTTTACGATAATTTTGAATTTTTTAAGAAAATTAAACGATTTATCTACAGAATATTTTTTTCTTAATGAAGTATATACAATCTTATAACAATTAGGAGAAATTTTTGTCAAAACTATCTTAACAATAAAAATTATATTTTAAACTTAAAATATAGACATTTTTTTAAAAAATTTCCTATAATTTTGGAATATTTTAACAATTAGAAGAAAATATATACATTTTTTTCAATGTTTTCTATAATTTTAGAATATTTTAACAATAGGAAGAAATTTTTGTCAAAACTATCTTACCAATAAAAATCATATTTTAAACTTAAAATATACACATTTTTTTCAATTTTTTTTTAATTTTGGAATATTTTGACTTAAATATGATAAAATTGTTTTTTTTTATTATAAAAGTTTTAGTTTACTCTTGATATATCTTTTATTACAAAAATTAACAAAACTTTATATTTGTAAACTATTGATTAATTAACTTTTGGGTAATGTATTAAACAGGTCGAAAACCATCTGTGGAATTCTTGGAGGTTGGATGTGAGATTATCCTTGAGTGTCCTCATTAAACTCCGACATCCTATCAATCTTCATAATCCTTCAAACACACTCATCTGGGAGCGCACTTCGTCCTATCGCTGTATTCAGAGATTAGTGAAGAGTCTTAACACATATTCACACAATACGAGGATTTCTATTTAAGAAAGATAATAAATCTTCTAAATACTATTAAGATTAAAAAAAAATCTAAGACTTTGTTAGTAAATTCAATGAAAAATTTGATTCAATGAATTTATGATAAAAAAAATACTTATTTTCTTTAAAAAAATTGTTTAGTTCAAGAAAAATCCTCGACTTTTAAAAAAAATCAATGAAATATATTTGTTTTTTCTATTTATAAATGAGAATAATAAAATTACTCTAATGTCATAAAATCTTTATTTTAAAACTGTGATTTTTTTTTAATTACTAAGAAAACAAAATCTTCTAATTACTAGTAATATTTTGATTCAACAAAATCTTGACTTTATTCAGCGAAAAATCGTAGAAAAATCTTGTACTTAATATACAATCTTTCGAATCAATAAAAATCTTCATTTTTCTGATAAAAAATAATAAGTAAGAAAATTAAAGAAGAAATTATGCACATTAAAATGAACTGACAAAGTTAAGCAATAAAATGCGAACTAATAAATACAGCGACTTAACGTTTTATTTAATTATTCAATAACCACTTAAGCTAATTAGATTATTGAATATACATTTTGAAGAAGAAAGTCTACGCTTTAAAATGAGCCTAACATATAACATATTTGTGAGATGTATGCTTAACTTTTTCAGTTAATTGTTAAATTTTTAAAATATTTTTTTTTTGTTTAAGAGGAAAGAAATTCTTATAACAATATTAATTTTCTTTAAAATCTTGATTGTATATACAAGAAAATCAACTTCAGCTTTACAAATGGAAAAATCTACTAATAGATTCAAGAAAATTTTGATTATATACTTAAAAAAAAATCAATAAATTAGGATATTTTTCTTTACAATTATTACTAGAACTTTTCTGATTTGTTAAAAAACTATATACTTTTTCTATGTATACATTTTTGAATAAAATAAGTGTGTGTGTGTTTTTATTGTGTAAAGTAGATCAACAGATGAAATGCATTGGTAACGTGTAAACTAGTTAAATTCAAAAACCGAAGCCGGAAAGTCCAGATGGGCATTTTCTAGAATAGAAATTGTCGTTTAATATGCTCGACTCGATTGGATACACGTCGCAAAGTCCGCAACATCGTAGTAGTAGTAGGTGTTGTACGAATGCAGCCAACAAACAACATTCCTCTTCATCTTCATAAATTCTTCCTACAATCAAACAAAAAAACAATAATAATAAACTTGCAAAAATGACTGAGAAATCAACAGATTTCTTTTTGCAACAGTAACAAGAAACAATGAACCAACAACTTTTTTTATCTTCATATTTTCTTCCTACAAACAAACAACAATTAACAAAGTAAATTATTAACTGAAACAATACTAACAATATAAATATTTGAGAAAATTACTGAGAAAACAATTCTCAATTAACAACAATAACAAAAACAAAGAACTTTCTTCATATTATCAAACAACAATTAATGACATAAATAATTAACTGAAAAAATTAACAACAATTAACAACAATAACAAGAAACAAAGAATCAATAACATTCCTCTTTATCTTCATACTTTCTTCCTACAATTAAAAAACAATTAATAACATAACTAATTACCTGAAACAATTAACAACAATAACAAAAAACAAAGAACCAATAGAATTCCTCTTTATCTTAATAACTTCTTCCTACAATCAAACAACAATTAACAACATAAATTATTAACTGAAACAATACTAACAATATTACTGAGAAATCAATTCGCAATTAACAACAAGAAACAAAGAACTAATAAAATTCCTCTTTATCTTCATAACTTCTTCCTATAATCAAATAACAATTAACAACAATAACAAAACACAAAGAACCAATAACATTCCTCTTCATCTTCATTACTTCTTTCTACTAACAAACAAAAATAAATAACTGAAACTTTACTAACAATATAAATATTTGAGAAAATTACTGAGAAATCAATTCGCAATTAACAGCAATAACAAGAAACAAAGAACCAATAAAATTAATCTTCATCTTCGTAATTAATTCTACAATCAAACAATATTAATAACATCAATAATAAACTAAAACAATAGCATCAAAATAAAAATTAGATATTTGAAAAAATTACTAAGAAATCGTTTAATTTCTTTTTGCAATTAACAACAAGGACAAGAAACAACTTATCAACAAAAAATCCTCATTATCTTTATAATTTCTTGTTAAAATCAAACAATAACAATATTTAAAACAACAATTAATAACATCAATTATAAATTTAAATAATAGTAACAAAATCATCTAATTTATTTCTTCAATTAACAACAATAACAAGAAAAACGATTCCTCTTTATCTTTATAATTTCTTCTTACAATTACTACAACACTAATAATAAACTAAAACAATAGTAATAAAAATAGAAACCGAACGTTTGCAAAAATTACTGAGAAATCATCTAATTTCTTTCTGCAATTAACAACAATAACAACAACAACGAAGAAATAGCGAGTATTACCGAGAAGTCGTCTCCCAAAACGAGATGCGTGTCAGCAAGTAGACTAAAAAGAAATAATTATATAAATAGAAGAACGAAAAGAAGAAGTAAACTGGATTGAAATTAATGGATAATGTCCGAACCAACCTTGAAACCTAGAAAATAGAACTAATAAAAAATGTTTATGTATTACAATTATTATTTAAGCTTTAGTTTTATTTTTTTTATATAAGTTTTTGTATTTCAATAAAATTATATAAATATTTTTAATTATTGTAAATAAAAGTTTTTTTTTTGATTAAAACAAATTCTACAATTTTTTTTTTAATTTTTCAATTTTTTAACAATTTTTGCATTTTGATTAGATATAAAGAAAATTTGTATATTTTGAATAATTTAGTCTTTATATAATAGTCAACAAATATTATATTTGTAACCGAACAATAATTGATAATTAAATTAATTAATAAGAAAAACATATGCCAATTATTTATTAATTGGTTTAGTTTTATGCTTAGGAAATAGTAGAACTCTGTAACTGTTGAAAATTGAATGGTTTTTGTATGCTGGAATGTATAGGCTGTGAGGAAAGCGCCGTTATTTTTTTTTGCAGTTTTGTATAGACGTACGCCATCTCTTAATGACTGGAAGGAAATTGAAGGTTTCTTCGGAATCCACTGCTGTTTCTGCGGCTACGATTACTGGGATATTAGGATTAGCATAGATAATCCACTGCTCGCATCCTTATCGCCGAAACTAACAACGTGTTGATGATAAGGATACTCCAATTTCCATGTAACATTCGACTGAATGTCCTTGCGCGGAGAAGCTGATTAGCAATACTCGAATAATCCTTCCGCATCCTTGCATTTGAATGCACGTTTCCAAATCTAATCGGATCGATGCACTAAACCCGTTTCCAATTTATATAAATTCAGTTGCATTTTTATATATGTAAAAAGAAATAGAAGTAAATTATCTTTGTAATTGTCAATTTATGATACAATAAAGTACAAGAAATGTTATATAAATGTTTCCATCAATATTTTGAATATTTGTATACTTTTCTATGAATTAAATAATACATACTTTTTACATTATTTTCATGATTTTTTTCAATTAAAATACGTTTAGAACTGATTCAAAATAAAAACTGTCTATGGGATTGATCAAACCTATATTTAAGGTCAAGGGAATTCATTGTCTGTGCGTAAAAGTTCGTGGAAAACCCTTGAGACAAAACTCGAAGTCCTTCGGCTACAATAGGCCCTTTGTCGTTTTGCCATTTATTATACTTTTTCACGCCACGCACTACATTCGAACAGACACACAATAAAAAAAGGTGGTAGAAAAAGTGATCAAGTCCAAATAAAAACACGGAGAGTAAAAAAGAAAACAGATTGATGGAGTCCTCAGGGATAAGAGCGTAAAACGCGTAAATATTTTCAATGGAGACAAATCGTACAGATTCATTTTACTGACATTTCTTAACGAATAATAATAATCTTTGTTACATTACAATTTATACGAATTATTAATAGTAATTTTTTCTCAATGTTTATATAATTATCACTTTTTCATAATTACATATCATAACGCTATTCATTCTTTATATTTTTATATTTATATGAAAATTTGTAGAAAATATTATTTTTTAAACAATTAAAATTATTTTTAATTTTTCTTTGTTTAATAAAATATTGTATGATTACATAAAAATGAGTATTTAAATGCGCTTCTTTTGATATAATTATCATTACGTAAAGTTAATTAATAACTGAGATATGGCGAATTTTCTAATTTGTTTTTATAACTTTTACTTTCACCAAGAGATGGCGTATTGTAAAACTTGTCTTTCCCAAATCAATTTTATTGTTAATTATTTCATATAATTTCACAAATTTCTATGATATTGAAATCAATTTGTTAAAAAATTTGTAAAATATTGCTTTTTTAAACAATTATAATAAATTTTTATTTTTTTTTAATTATTTCGAGTTTTTAAATATTTTCTGATTACATAAGAAGATCTTTAAATGTGCTTCTTTTGATATAATTACCGTTAAGTAAAGTTAATTAATAACTGAGATATGGTAAATTTTCTAATTTGTATTCATAACTTACATTTTCGCCAAGAGATGGCGTATTGTAAAAATCGTTTATACCTCTATTTTCTCAATCAATTTAATTGTTAATTATTCTATATAATTACACGCATTTCTATTCCATTTAAATCGATTTCTTAAACTAAATTTAACTACAGAAATAATCGATTTAGTTTGGGACGCTTTTTCCGTAAAAGTTCGGTATAAAAAAGAGCGTTGCAATGTGTATGGTCAATTGAACAACACGAGTAAATCGACTGTGAAGAATCGATTATGACGTGTCATTATCAAATTGATTTTAATTCCTCATATTTTGATATAAAAATCTGTTATAAAATATTGCTTTTTTAAGCAATTATAATTATTTTTTCAAATTATTTCTATTTTATAAATATTTTCTGATTGCATAAAAAAGCGTTAAAGATCGCTTTTTTATGCGCTTCTTTTGGTATAATTACCGTTACGTAAAGTTAATTAATAACTGAGATAGGGTAAATTTTGTAATTTGTATTAATAACTTATAATTTCACCAAGAGATGGCGCATTATAAAAATCGTCAATACCTCTATTTTCTCAATCAATTTAATTGTTAATTATTCCATGTAATTACAAGCAATCATATTCTATTAAAATCGACTTATTAAACTAATTATAATTATTTTTAATTTTTATTTATTTTTTTTAAATTAATTCAATTTTTGAAATATTTTCTGATTAAATAAAAAAAGCGATATTTAAATGCACTTTTTTTTGGTATAATTACCGTTACGTAAAGCTAATTAATAACTGAGATATGCTAAATTTTCTAATTTGTATTAATAACTTATAATTTTACCAAGAGATGGCGTATTATAAATATCGTCTATACTTCTAATTCATCAATCAATTTAATTGTTAATTATTCCATATAATTAAATACATTTCTTTTCTATTGAAATCGATTTGTAAAACTAAATTTAACTACAGAAATAATCGTAAAAGTTTGGTATAAAAAAAGAGCGTTGCAATCAAATGTGTCTGGTCAATTGAACCGCACGAATAAATCGACTGCGAAGAGTCGAGGGAGATTTTCCAGCTCGGATTGATCGCGACAGATTCAATTACATCGTGCGGATCCTCATCAAAGCGACGTAACGAAATTATACTCACATATCGAATGCAAATTACCAAATGAAAAAAAAAACTTCAACGACAAAAAAAAATCTGTTTACATCAGAGTTTGGAAAATTGAAAAGGAAATCAGAAACATCAAACGTACGTACGAAAAATTGACCAAAAAGAAATTGTAGCAGAAATATCCACTAACATTTTCATTTATTTTTTTTTGTTGTAGAAAGTGCTTTAACGAGCGCTCCGGTTTAACGAAAATTAAATTAAAGAAATAATTACGCAATTTTCCACGCCAATTACATCCAACACGATGTGAATCTCCTCTTTTTTTCTGCAGCTACGCTCTTGATGTTAATATACGAGGATAGTTTTTAGTTTTTTTTTTGTTAATTTTTTGTGGCCGTGGGTTAGGTTAACCAGCTGCTGTTTAACAGTAGTCTGCGTTACGTTGTGAAAATATTTTTTACCGCAATATGCAAGAACCAGCCGTTCAAATATACGTTTTGTTTGCCTCGGACGTAATTGGAAAATTGTTTGTTTACTTTTCTTCCACTAGTATATTTGTGTTTTATTCTTTGCTTTGTTTTTTTTTTTGTTTGTTCGGCTTTTTCGCTTTTGCCGCAGGACCAGAAAAATTCACTACTATTTATTTTTAGGATACGAACTTTGTTTAATTTACAATCAATATTTTTTATACACACTTGATTTTTTTTATTAATATTTTCTACACTTAATTAATGATCAATTTTCCAATAAAAAAAATAATTATTTTCGTTTTCAGATGTAGTTTGAATGTACTTTTTCCAACATTTAAAAATTTGTTGAAAAGAGTAAATAAATTGTATGAAAGAAGTAAAAAAAGGAACATTTCATAGTTACAAACTTTGTTTAATTTACAATCAATATTTTTATACACATTTGATTTTTTTTCATTAAAATTTTGTATACTTAATTAATAATCAATTTTCCAATATTTTTTTTTTATTTTCGTTTTCAGATGTAGTTTGAATGTACTTTACCCAATATTTAATAATTTGTTGAAAATATTAGAAAATCATATGAATGAAGTAGAGAAAATGAACATTTCATAGTTACTAACTTTGATTAATTTACAATCAATATTTTTCACTAATATTTTGTATACTTAATTTTCTATAAAAAAAAATATATTTTTTTTGTTAATTAATTTCGTTTTCAGATGTTTCAATGTACTTTACACAACATTTAAAAATTTGCTGAAAATATTTGATAAATTGTATGAATGAAGTAAAAAAAATGAACATTTCATAGTTACAAACTTTGTTTAATTTACAATCAATATTTTTTATATAAACTTGATCTTTTTCACTAATATTTTGTATACTTAATTAATAATCAATTTTCCAATAAAAAAATAATTATTTTCGTTTTCAGATGTAGTTTGAATGTACTTTACAAAATTGCTGAAAAGATTAGATAATTTTTATGAATGAAGTAAAAATAAAGAAGAAATATTTCATAGTTACAAACTTTGTTTAATTTACAATCAATATTTTTTATATACACTTGATCTTGTTCACTAATATTTTGTATACTTAATTTTCTATAAAAGAAATATATTTTTTGTTAATTAATTTCGTTTTCAGATGTTGTTTCAATGTACTTTACACAACATTTGTTGAATGAAGTAAAATAAACAACAGTTGTAAATTCTTCTTAACAAAAAAATGTAAGATTGGGATTGAAGAACATCTAGTGGTAATTTAGTAAAGATGTAGTGAGTAGATGTGTATAATAGTTGATTGGAAAGTGTGAGTAACCGGTGGGAAGATCTTGGTGGAAGAAATAGGTGAGCGCATCAGGTTTTTAATTTAAGGTAACCTTCGGATTAGTGGGTCGGAATGGGAAGCGAAGAAAGCTAAGGCCAGGGTCACGGCCTACTTTCTTCTCATGACCTTTAACCACTTCAGTATGATCAAGAAACTAAATAAATAAAAACATTCTATTATAAATCAAAAACCCTTTAAAATTTATTTAGAAATTAATTGTACTGCAATTAGAGTTAATTTTTTGATGTAATTGCTTTGTTAATTATTGTGTGTAATAGAAGTTTTGTTTGTTTTGTTTATAAATAATAGGCAGATGTAATAATGATTTTGCTTTCTTTATTTTGACTCGCAAATAAATATATAAATACAAATATATATAAAAAAAAATAACAAATTACAACTTAAATATCTAAGAGTGTCTAGTCATTTTTTTTCGATATTCTTTTTTTTTGGACAACTAGGTTATGGTATGGATTTTTGTTGTGTAGTCTTTGTCCGTCGGTGGTCGTCTTTTTCGCTTGCAAAATTAAGATTATTATTATCATTTTTTTGTGTGTGTTTAAGTTACTTTAAAAATGTTTCAATATAAATTATTAAATAATAAATAATATTTTATGAGGAAAATAAAAATAATATAAATAGAAGAAAACAGTGGGCCCGTGATGCCCGACGAACGGAACTAGAAAGGCTCGCTGAGAGGATTGGCAGGTACAGGGGCCGGACTAGCCGATGCTCCATTTACTGCTGAGCGTGCGCCCTGTAGGCGATCTTCTGGGCATCGAGAGCCCTTCCCCATCCACCGTGTCCAGAGGAAGAACCACCAGCGCTGTATCCACCGCTTACATCACCGCCGTATCCGCCGCCGCTGCCGCCGTAGACGGTCTCGTGGGAGGCGGTGTGAGAGGCAGAGTGTTGTGGATGAGAGACGACTTCGTAGGTGACGTGCTTTCCTTGTCCTCCCAACAGTTTCTTCAGACCGATGATGGCGGAAAGGACGAGAGCGATTTTACCGACGAGAAGGGCTTTACCGGCGATGAGGGCGATCGCGGCCAAAGCGAGTTTTCCTAAGATGGCCATTTTCAAGGCGGCGGCAGCCATCAATGGGCCGAGCACCTTTTGGACCTTCTTCTTCTTGCCACGGGCTTCCTCGGTGGCTGGCTCATCGTCGGTGATGCTCTCCATGACATCTCCGAAAGATCTGGCCGTGCTGCTGACGGCGTTCACGATCTCGCTTCCCTTCAGGTCGATCTTGATGGTGTGAGATTCGAGGAAACGGGCGACCCTGTTCAGGATCAACGATTCGATGGTTTCGTCACCGTTGAGGGCGCGCGGTGCTCCCTCTGGTTCTCCGCCTTCAGTCTTGACGATTTGCACACCCTCGGTCACTGTAATCGTATCCTTTTGGCCGAGCATCTTGTCCACGAAAGAGAACAACTTGTACTTGACACACGACATGGAGTCCTTGCGGAGGCAGTCGGCGGAGATGGCGTCCAGAAGGTCGTTCTCGGTTTGGATGGCGTTGCGGGAACCGCGAGCCTCCTCCTGAGCTGGGAGTGCGAAGGCGACGGCCACCAAGCACAATAAACCGGCCACTTTGTATGAAACCATTTTTGATATTATGAGTTTGTTTTCTTTTTTTGGAATTTTACTGTTTTGTTGTTGTTGTTGCTTTGCTTTGCTCAAGCTGATCGATGTGTGTGATGTCGTTCTTGGAGATGCGTCGGGTATATATGAGCGGATCCCTCCTCCTCGGTCTACACACAATTTGGGTCCAGAAGACTATAATGACGGCCGCGGGGCGATCACTTGGACCGCTTTCTCACAGTGTAACCTCCTTTTGCGACCGAGACCCGACGCACCAAACACACATACACACACTCACACATATGGTTGATGGCACCGTGCAATATTCCTCCGACCTACCGTATCCATCCATCCGATTGTCAAATGCACGCCAACCTTACAATTCACACACTTGACCAAGCACCATGAAGCCAAACACCGGATCCAAAAGACCTTCAACTTCGTACAAGCAAAACTTCCCTATGTTATTAAAGCACTACATTCAATCATAAAACATTCTCATTCTCACATTTAAATTTGTAACAAATTTCCAAAGAAAATTCAATGAAATTATTGAATTTTCACAAATATTTCAACATATTTTCATTACTTATTTGTCACAAATATACCAAACTTTATACAGTTTTTGTCCAAATTTAATAATTTAAAATCTGTCTCTACTTAAAATAATTAAACAATCTTGTTTCTTTTTACACAAATATTTCGACATATTTTTTTTACTTTTATATTCATTACTTATTTGTCACAAATATACCAAACTTTATACACTTTTTGTCCAAATTTAATAATTTAAAATCTGTCTTTACTTAAAATTAATTAAATAATCTTTTTTCTTTTATAAATTATAAGTTAAAAATCTCAAATGAAATTCATTGAAATTATTGAATTTTCACAAATATTTAGACAAATTTTCTTTAGTTTTATATTCGTTAGTTATTTGTCACAAATATACCAAACTTTATACAGTTTTTGTCCAAATTAAATAATTTAAAATCTGTCTTTGCTTAATATAATTAAAAAATCTTGTTTCTTTTATACATTATAAGTTAAAAAATTCAAATTAAATTCATTGAAATAATTAAATTTTCACAAATATTTCAACATATTTTCTTTACTTTTATATTCATTACTTATTTGTCACAAATATACCAAACTTTATACAGTTTTTGTCCATAATATAAAATCTGTTTTTACTTAAAATAATTAAATAATTTTGTTTCTTTTATACATTATAAGTTAAAAATTTCAAATGAAATTCATTGAAATTATTGAATTTTCACAAATATTTCGACATATTTTCTTTACTTTTATATTCATTACTTATCTGTCACAAATATACCAAACTTTATAAACTTTTTGTCCAAATTTAATAATTTAAAATCTGTCTACTTAAAATAACTAAAGAATCTTGTTTCTTTTATAAATTATAAGTTAAAAATCTCTAATGAAATTATTTAATTTTCACAAATATTTCGACGTATTTTCTTTACTTTTATATTAATTACTTATTTGTCACAAATTTAATAATATAAAATCTGTCTTTACTTAAAATAATTAAATAATATTGTTTCTTTTATACATTATAAGCTAAATATCTCAAATGAAATTCATTGAAATTATTGAGTTTTCACTAATATTTTCTTAATGATTTAAATAATTTATATCGCTTGTTATTAAAGTTATTTTGCTGGATTATTTATTTCTGTTTTTTAATAATTCACATATTCAATTTTATTTGAATTATTTAATCAAATTTAATACAGTTTATTTAAAAATTAAAGTATTTATATACTTATTTCATTATTATTCTCCTGTAGATAAATCTATATAGTTATAATTTATATTATTATATATATTATGAAACTAAAATACTGCATAATAGAAAATATTTCAAAATGAATTACTTCAATACTTTATATTATTTATACATATTTTCAAACATAATCAAAAATTTACAATAATTTATAATGTTTTGTACCTAAATTATCATATTATAATTATATATAGTCAATTTCAAGAAGTTTTGTAAAATTTATAGATCTTTGAAAAAGAAAAATGTTCATATTTGATAGCTTATTACATGAAAATGGTAAAAGTTACAAATCTATAAGTACGCTTATTGGAAAGATTGTTGATTTATCTTTAATTTATATATTTACTTTTTTATCTGCTATTAATTGAATAATCAAATAAAAAGTAGAGACTCAAAACTAATAATAAAAAGTGAATTACATTGAAATAAAACACATTTATGATAAATTACTCTTATCCTTTTTCACTATATATCCTTTATTATAGTTTAATTTCTATTTAAGGATTTATTTTTTAAATATTTTCATGTTTTCTTTATATTTTTTTTTAAATTGTTATTTTCAATTTTATTTTAGTTATTATTATTTTGCTCTATATAGTCATATTGTTTAAATTTATTTTATTAATTTTTTATACTAAAATTTGGTTTTGATTTTTGATTAAGTGCAATAAATGCACTTAAAAACTAAACGCTTTTCTTCTCATCTAATGAAAATAATAAAAAAATAGACAATTAAGATACGTTTGCCAATAAATTTTATTACTATTGCCACTCCATAATGGAAATTAACTGTTACCCGCTATAAATTATTCTAAATTTTTTTTTGTTGTTATTTTATGAGCCGGTATTTGCATGTAAAGCGTAAACTTTCTAAAAATTAATAAAACATTTAAAAAGAAAATAAAGACGCTCACACAACTTCAACCACATTCTCTACTTTTTTTTTAAATACTATAACAATTGTCTAATACTAAAAGTAATACAGTTGTAGCTTTGTTATGTTTTAGAATAATTTAATTTCTCATTAGTGATGAAATTTTTGATTTTGTTAGAAAAAAACAGTTAATTAATAACAAATTAATTTAATGAAAATGTGAGAAAATAATTAAGAAAGTGTAGAACCTTGAGGAACACATTTTGTACAATCCAATTTTTTTAAAATTATAAATAATTATAGGATTTTTAAGAATTGTTTAGTTTTAAATAGCAGAAAATAATACATTTTAAGGGAATAAATTGATGTGTTCCTCATGGTTCTGTACTTGGTCTGATTTTTCCATTAAATTATGTAATTGGAACATTATAAGTTCTATACAAGTGTAATTCTTATATATAAATACAAGATATTTTTACTCGATTTTAAAAAGTAAATGCGTTCCTCAAGGTTCTACACTTTTCTCTACTATTTGCATTATAATTAAGTATTTTAAATGTATGAATTGTATTGTTTTTAATGGGTGAAAATAAGATATTTATACAAGACATTAGGGTTTAGATTTGGTACAATATGTAATATGTGTTCCTCAAGGTTCTATACTTGGTCTGATTTTTCCATTAAATTATGTAATTGGAATATTATAAGTTCTATACAAGTGTAATTCTTATATATAAATACAAGATATTTTTACTTGATTTTAAAAAGTAAATGCGTTCCTCAAGGTTCTACACTATTCTACTATTTGCATTATAATTAAGTATTTTAAATGTAAATTGTATTGTTTTTAATGGGTGAAAATATGATGTTTATACAAAACATTAGGGCTTAGATTTGGTACAATATGTGTTCCTCAAGGTTCTATACTTTGTCCTTTATTTTAGTTATAATTAAGTATATGAAATTTACGATTATCGTATTTCTTTATTTGTGTAGTTTTTATATTTATGCAATATATTTGAGCTCAGATTTGTTGTTATGTGCATTCCTCAAGGTTCTATATTTTGTCTCCATTTGGATATGAAATGTAAGTATTTAAAAAAAAGCGAAAAATTTGGTGTTGACTATATCAAATTTTAAACTTTCGGTGTACATATCTTAAGATATAAGTATGCAAGCATTGATTATGTAGTCACGAAAACGCCTGTACACCTGTGAAAGCTCTCACAGGTATCCGACGGGCGCACCGCACCTGTTGAGAACCACTGGTCCAGGGTCACGTGAAAGTGACCCGGTTTGTGCCACTTCAATCAGAGATATTCGTCTCACGCATTTGATCCGGCTCGTGTCCCTCAAAAGCCTCGTGTGCACCATCACACTACTACTACCATCATCCTCATCATCATCGAAGATCCGACTTTTCCACGTCGTTCTCCGATGACCCTTCGCGGCCCGGAACACTTTCCTTTCCATTCCGAGACTCGACCATTTCACTTTCCGATGTATAAAACAAAACCCTACGCAGTTTCGGTATGTGTTTCTTGTCTCCTCTCTGTTTGTGCTCGATTCGCACACAAATCTTGACTTTCTCGAAATCCTTTTCGTCTCCTTCCTTACTTCTTCCCCACAATAAACACGTTTCATTCAATTCAAGTTCAAGTTCCGAAATTACCCATCAAATCCCACGCCCACTTCCAAAAGAGAGACAAAGAAACGCACTCAAATGAAATACTGACTATATATATATAGAAGCAGACGCAGATTTTGAATGCTTAATCTTGAGAAAACTACTCACTAAGTTAGATTGTTTTTACTTATCAGATTTTTTTGTTTGTTAATTTCTTAATTGTAGTTTCAATAATTGAAGTGAAAATTTCTTAAAATTAACAAAACATTTTTTATTATATTAAAAACTTGTTCTGAAATAGAAATTTTTGTTCATTCTTAATTCAAGTGATTTTTTTTAAATACGAAATACTCATTTCATTGTTCACTTCGTAAAATTTTATTAGGAAATATTAATAAATACATACGAAAATTTATTTGCATTAAAAATTTTCCAAAAAAAATACATGAAAATTTACAAACAAAAATATATTTTAAATCTAAACAATTAAACATAACTTTTAGAAAAACTAAATCATTTTTTTAGATAAATTAATTAGTTAATTAATTAATAAAGCAATTGTACTACTTATAAACAAATTTATATGTATAAGTAATTGGAAGTATTGAAAGTTTTCAAATGATATGGAAATGTTAGTAAAATTAAGGCAATTTAAATTCAAATCAAACCCAAATGCATTTCGTCACGTTCCTTATGTGAACCACAAAAAAAATAGAGAACAGAAAGAACGTACCTTGTATAGTTCATTTTTTCTTTTCATTTAAAGAAAATCATCACATATTCCTAATTGTTTCAATTAGTAATAGATAATTGTATGAATTTTGTATTTATTAATAAATTTCTTCATTCAAGAATAAAAAAACTGACAAATAGAAAGTATGAAAATGTATATATTTCTTTTAAAAATAAAATTTTCTGAGATTTAATATTGAGTCTTATAAAAAATTCACCCATTAAATTAAAATCCAAGTAAGTTATTGCTTGACTTCTGTAAGCATTCAATTAATTCCAATTTAAAATGATCAAACATAATTAATCTTTTACCTACAATTTTATTATAATATTATAGTTTTTCTATGTAATTGGTAATATTTTTGTAAATCTAATTAATAATTAACAAAATTAATTAAAAAAAAACAATTTTCTTGTTTATTGTAGTTTATTAATTTCCAATTAATTCTAATTATTAATTATCATAATTATTTAGACTTTTTGTTTTGATTTTTGTAATAAGTAATTAATTTCAGATAATTAACAAAATTAATAAAAAAATCAGATTTTTTGTTTTGGTTTTTGTAAATAATCAACTAGTAACTAATTTTAGTTAATAATTAATAAATTTTAGGCAAAATTATCCAATAAGATAATTTGTATCCTATAATTTTTTGAATGATTAAAAATATGATTTATGTTTGCAAAATCGATTTGTTACGGGTCGAGTGCAAACGATGTTTCTATCTATTATTAGAAACGTCCTGAAAAAAAAATGTGTAATTTTGAGACCGAAATTCGTTTCTATTCTTTGGAAAAGCTTTTAACGTGCATTTCTCGTATAATAACTGTATAAGGAAGGAACACCGTTCTTGTTCGTGAAATTATATATAGTTCCCATCTAATTTTATTTCTTTTATTCATGCATACAAAAGAATAGATGTGGAAGAATAAAAATATACGAAACAATAATAATAAAATATAATATAAAACATAAATATATGTGTGAACGTTTTTATAATATCTTATACATATTCCAATTAATTAAATTAATACGGAACTTATACTCACACATGGTGTTTGAAGTTTTATGTTAGGAAAGTTAAGCAAGGTTTGTTGAAACTTGTATTTGGATTGATGAAATTTTATTATTTTTTTTTTTACTAATAATTTAAAATTAAATAGATTTATATAAAAAAATATGTAATTATATCAAATTATATATACTGATTTATAAAGGTGTCTAAAGAAATTTAACATAACCTCAACATTTAAATTATGGCGCTAAATCTTAATAGTAACGTTTCTTTTATGACAATTTTAAAATTAATTGAAAATTTTTGTTACTCGTTGAAAATTTTACTAAATATAAAAAGATTTTAGGTAATTCAAGACAACTTAATATACTTCTTTATTCGAGTATCTAAAGGAATTTTACAGAACCTCAAAATTAAAATTATGGCGCTAAATCGAAATAGTATCGCTTCTTTTATGACAATTTGAAATTAATTGGAAAAAAAAATTCGTTACTAGTTGAAATTTTTACAAAATATAAGAAGATTTAGTAAAATATTATGTAATTCAAGACAACTAAATAAGACTTCTCTATTCGAGTACCTAAAGGAATATTACATAATCTTATATAATTTAAATTATGGTTCTAAATCGAAATAGTAACGTTTCTTTTATGACATTATGAAATTAAGTGAAAAAATAATATTCGTTATTAATTGAAATTTTTATAAAATAAAAGAAGATTTTGTAAAATCTTATGTAATTGATGACAACTAAGTAGACTGCTTTATAAGAGTATCGAAAGGAAGTTTACATAACCTCAAAATGTATATTGTGGAGTAAAATCGAAATTGTAACGCTTCTTTTATGACAATTTGTAATTAATTGAAAAAATAAAATGTGTTAGAAGTTGAAATTTTTTAAAAATAAAATAAGATTTCATAAAATTTTATAACTAAGTAGAATGCTTTAAAAGTGTATCTAAAAGAACTTTACATAATCTCAAAATTTAAATTATGACGCTAAATCGAAAGAGTAACACTTCTTTTATGACATTTTGAAATTAATGGAAAAAATATCCTTGTTAATTCCATAAAACAATATATTTAATTCCAGATTATTTAACATTTATGTAAAGAAAAATATTATATAACCTCAATATTAAAAAAAAAGCAGCAACTTGAAAAAGTAACGTTTCTTTTATGGTAACTACAATTATTTAATTGCAAATAATCTACATTCTTTTAGATTTCATAAATACTCAATATTTAACCTCAATATTTAAAAAAATGGCGGTAAATGAAAAAAGTAACGATTCTTTTATGACATCATCAATTTTATTTTGTTTAGCAAACTTTTTGTTGCCAAAAAAAACAAACTGTATTCAATTCTAGATTATGTAACGTTTGTAGAGTTGATCTTGGATGGATTTACTGTATATTATATAAGACGTATCGATTTCGTTTATGTATTGGAGTAAATCAACTGAAACATTTGTTTGCTGCTCGGTTTTCTCATCATATTCTTATCTGCTTTTACCCCGTAACTCATATTTATTACACTTTTATTGCATAGATCCGAAAACATCTCAGGGATGTTTCTTTTCTCTATCCAATTTATCTATTATTTTTTCATTCGAATCGTATTTTATCTCTTTGAAACTTTGTAAGAAAATTGTACATTGAATAAGTTATAAAATACTAAAATTGATTACAAAATATTGTTTTTTTTTACGTAAATTTTACTTGCTTTTAATGCAGTTTTAATCAAATTTTTTAGGTGAAAATTAATGCTAAAAGTATGAAATTTGTGTTAGGATTTAAAGAGAAATTTCAAGGAAAGAATGTTGAAATGGAAAAGGAATTTGGAATAATAGAAAAATCAACCTTTAGATCTTTAGAAAAATGTTTAAATATATCATTTATTCTATACATTTTTCCTGTTGACTGAAATTATCTGAAATTGCTGAAAATCTTTATTTAATAACGTACTTTATTAATGAAATGTGAAGAAAATAACGTGATTCTTGTAGAAGTAATGAAAACTCATATTTATTACACTTTTATTGCATAGATCCGAAAACATCTCAGAGATGTTTCTTTTCTCTATCCAATTTATCTATTATTTTTTCATTCGAATCGTATTTTATCTCTTTGAAACTTTGTAACAAAATTGTACATTGAATAAGTTATAATATATTAAAATTTATTACAAAATATTGTTTTTTTTACGTAAATTTTACTTGCTTTTAATGCAGATTTAATCAAATTTTTTAGGTGAAAATTAATGCTAAAAGTATGAAATTTGTGTTAAGATTTAAAGAGAAATTTCAAGGAAAGAATGTTGAAATGGAAAAGGAATTTGGAATGATAGAAAAATCAACCGTTAGATCTTTAGAAAAATGTTTAAATATATCATTTATTTCATACATTTTTCCGTTGATTAAAACTAAATAAAATAACATTAATAAACTGATGTGAGAAAAATCTGAAATTGCTGAAAATCATTATTTAATAACGCACTTTATTAATGAATTGTGAAGAAAATAACGTGATTCGAATAGAAGTAAAGAAAACTCATTAAGTATTAAAGCTATCACACAATAAACATCGCGTGTGAACGAGATGATTCATTGAATTATTACCTATTGACCGCATTTCGTATACCGTCGTCGTCTTTCCCGTGCTCCGAATCCAAGAGTTTAAACTCTCTTGATACGTGCAAACCAACCAACAACAAGACAAGAGGAAAACCAGAAGAAAGATGCATCACTCAAACAAAATCTGCGAGTAATCATGCATTTACATCTTAAAAGAATAAATAAAATTATGTCAAACATCAATGCGAAGAGAAGCATTGATCCTCATCCTCAGTTATTGTTGAGTCTAATTACCTCTTCGGATTTCGGGCTTTATCCTTGCTAGGAAGGATTAAGGACGGTCCTTTTCCATCCAGATCAGCATACATTTGCGAGTCAAATATGTTCCTTTCTTCTTTGCGCGAAATTTATGCGCGAACACCGACCGTTTACAGTTTCTACTGCCAGATTTGTCCATTTTTTTTTGCTAAATGTATGAATCATTATGGAACAGTTTTTTTCTTTATTTAATGTTTCAAAAACGCAGATGTTCCATACCTTTTGTTACATAAATACAAGAATTTTTGTTTATTAATTTTGTTAATTATAATTCAATTATTTTTAAACATTTTTTTTGTACTTTCAATTAAATTTTTTTATAAATATTTATTGATTTATCTCTAATTTATAATTATTTATTTAATTAACTTGAAATTACAAGAAATTAAAACTTAAAATTACATTTTTTTTTAAATTCAAATATTTAAGAAAATAGAAACGTATAACAATTAAATACAAAGTTAATTTGCAGAAGTTAACTAACAATTAAAAAACAATTTTTTTTCAAGACTACTTTCTTAATTTTTTTTTGCAAGTTTAAGCACATTACTGTAAATCATAAAATTACTATAATTTATATGCAAATTAATCAACGTAATATTTTATATATGTAAATGAAGATTTTTGCTACATTAACGTGAAGAAAAAAACAATAATTCAATTACATTTTGTTCCTGCTTCTTTTGAGAAATTACTGAAGTTATAATTAAGAAAATGCTATATAAGCATAATTAAATTACGTAGCTTTTGAATGAATTTCTACAGCCATCGTCCTGTTATAATTTATTTTGGTAATTCAATTAAATCTTTGACTTTTTTCATTTAGTAATTTTAATTGAAAATAAAAAAAAAATGTAATGAAATTTTGATAAATTATTCTAATTGATGTATTTTATTACTTATATAATTAGCTTAAATTTTAGTACTTAAGTGATTATTTGTTTGTTTTTTTGGTTGACTTAATAAAATATTTGAGAATGTATTTCTTTTTTAAATTTTAAAATATTTTTTTTTAATTTCTTATTTCAAGAATTTGATAATTATTCTTATAAATCCTATATGAAATATGATCTTCAATTTTTATTATACTTTTTCCAAAATCTATGAAATAGAAATTTATTTGACAATTTTTCATTTATATTTTTTTTTCAATTATAGCAAAAATTAAATAAAATTTATAATAGAGATAAAACTCATTAATCTAAATACTAATTTCTATATGTACTTTTTTGAGAAGTTTAATATTTCAATTTACTCACTGAACAAAAAAAAATAAACACACACAAATTACATTAAATGTTAACAATTACTGTGATCACTGTACAATCATGAAGCATGAAGAACAAGTCAACAAAATGAAAATGTCGCATTTAGAATGAAGATTTAGTGAGTAGTCAACATACATTATTATATCATATTCGAAATTTTATATGTTAGCAAAAAAATAAGAAAATTTTATTAAGTCTTTGGGAAAAATTGTTATTTTTTCAAACTATATTCAATTATAGTTTTATTTGCTTAAAAATGTAAATAATTTTCATTACAAAAAGTATGTTTTTGGTTTAAATATTGAAATTTTAAGTTTTGTTTAAACAAAATACATTTATTTAAATATTACCTAGAAAAAAACTTAAGAAACTATGAGTCTATGACTTTTTTTTTTACTTAAATTTCTTTACATTTTAAGCAACTAAACTTGAGAAGTTCCATCTACTTTATTCTTTATATAAACTAGATCTTATTACATGATATTTACCAAGTAACTTGTCAAGTATCACGTGATTCATAATTTATTTATTTTTAATTATGTTTTTATGTTAGCAAAAAATTAGGAAAATTTTAATAAATTTTTAGGAAAAAATGTTATTTTTCCTAACTATATTCAATTATATAATTATTTTCTTAAAAATGCAAATAATTTTGTTTACAAAAAGTAGGTTTTTTGTTTAAATATTGAAATTTTAAGTTTTGTTTAAACAAAATACATTTATACAAATATTACCTAGAAAAAAAACGGAAGAAACTTTGAGTCTATGACTTTTTTTTTACTTAAATTTCTTTACATTTTAAGTAACTAAATTTGAGAAGTTCCATCTACTTTATTCCTTATATAAACGAGATCTTATTACATGATACTTACCAAGTAACTTGGCAAGTATAACGTGATTCATAATTTATTTATTTTTAATTATGTTTTTATGTTAGCAAAAAATTAGGAAAATTTTAATATTTTTTTAGGAAAAATGATTATTTTTTCTAACTATATTCAATTACATAATTATTTGCTTGAAAATGTAAATAATTTTGTTGAAAAAAAGTATATTTTTTGTTTAATTATTGAAATTTTAAGTTTTGTTTAAACTAAATACATTTATACAAATATTACCTAGAAAAAACGGTAGAAACTATGAGTCTATGACTTTTTATTGTACTTAAATTTCTTTACATTTTAAGCAACTAAATTTGAGAAGTTCCATCTGAATGCATTCATTAAAAATAATCCTGTGCACGAACGGGAAAATTATGTTATTATACCTAATTCCTAAGAAAACGCAAAAAAATGAACTTAATTCCAACGTCTTACTTAGAGCTCGATCCGACTGCATCGCAGTTTAAGTCTAATAGCATTATTACTTATTTCTCCGTCATTACTGCTAATGCCAACTCCACATGCTAACCGTGTTTCGTTTGTACGCGAAAATTGCATTATTAATTCCGGAACAGATGCCTAATTCCTTCAGGTCTCCCACGGTCCACGGAAACCGAAACAAACGTTAATTAACCGTGAAACTGAAGCTTAATTACTCAGATAATTACGCTCCTCCGTCAAAAAAAAAATGAAATGAGAGAGAAACTTGATGCAGAAACTTAACAGATCTTTAAAATAATTCAAGTTTAATTTCTTCATCATGGTTATAAATAAAATATGAATAATTTTTACTTGTTTTTTTATTTATTTTTGTTAGTTTAAGTTTGTAAGTTGTAGATTTGTGGTTAAAGGCAAAAGTAATGAAAAAACTTAACAGATCTTTAAAATCATTTCTTTTATATCTTCTATAAATAAAATATGAAAAATGTTTGCTTGTTTCTTTAGTTTGTATTTAGAAGTTGTAGATTTGTAATTAAAGCCAAAAATAATGAAGAAACTTAACAGCTCTTTAAAATAATTTCTTTATTTTCTTCTATAAATAAAATATGAATATTTTTTGCTTCTTTTTGTATCTTTTTTTTTTAGTTTGTCTCCAGAAGTTGTAAATTTGTAGTTAAAGTCGAAACTAATGAAGAAACTAAATGAATTAATTCAAATGTTGATATTAACCATTAATTCTTCAAGTTCTTAATGCATCTGCATAAAACTATGAATCTTTATCTCAATTTTGATGTATTCTTTTATGAAATGTATGATTATCTTTGTATATTGATGTGGAACTATTAAATAATTAATTTGTATTATTTTGATAGTAAAAAAAACGTTGAAGAGAAAATTGATGTAAAACTAATGAAGAAACTTAACAGATCTTCAAAATAATTTCTTTACTTTCTTCTATAGATAAAATATGAATAATTTTTGCTTGTTTCTATATCTTTTTTATTGGTTTATGTTAAGAAGTTGTAGATTTGTAGTTAAAGCCTAATATTATCAAGAAACTAAATGAATTAATTGGAATGTTAATATTAACGAGTATTTCTTTAAGTTTTTAATGCATCATCAAAAATAAACTAAGAATCTTTAACTGAATAATTACAATTTTTTTCATGAAAAGTATGAAAATTGTTGTATATTGATGTGGAAATAATAAGAAATTGATTTGTATTAAGAACAAAACAGAAATCTATTCACTTTAGTCCGTTTGTTATTTTTTTTTAATTTGTTAAAATCTGAAGAGTAAAACTAATGAAGGAACTTAACAAATTTTTAAAATAATTGAAGTTTGTGTGTAGAAGTAGTAGATTTGTAGTTAAAGCCAAAACAAATGAAGAATGTTAATATTAACTATTATTTCTTTAAGTTTTTAACGCATCTCTATAAAACTATGAATCTGTATCTCAATTTTTATGTATTTTTTCAGGAAATGAATGATAATCTTTATATTTTGATGTGGAACTAGTAAGAAATTGATTTATATTAAAAACAAACAAAATGTATTCACTTTGGTCCGTTTGTTACAAAAAAAAACATTGAAGCAAAACTAAGAAAGAATCTTAACAGATCTATAAAATAATTGAATTTTAATTTCTTTAACGCATCTGTATTTTTTTTGACTTTAGAAGTTGTAGATTTGTAATTAAAGCCAAAAACTAAATGAATTAATCCGAATGTTAACATTTTACCATTCTTTCCTTATGCTCTTAACGCATCACCATAAATAAACTATGAATAATTTTTGCTTGTTTCTGCATTATTTTTTTTTTTCGTTTAAGTTTTGTGTTCGGTTTTTTTTTTTGGGACACCGTTAAAACCGCATATTTCGGATGCTCTTCGTGCGCGACTCGTAAATCTCGTCGAAACGCGATCCAGGAAGAAGTCGAGTCAGCGTCGCGACGCCTCCATTATTCTCAATTTATTGATTCATCGTGCCTCTTGCATGCACACTGTAATTGCTACTTTATTCCTCATATAAACTAGATCTTATTACATGATATTTACCAAGTAACTTGTCAAGTGTCACATGATTCATAATTTATTTATTTTTAACAACTTTTCTTAACTTTTTTTTAGACAAAAAAAATAATTTTAATAAGAAATATTTTACAAATAAATAAAAAAAACATATTATAATAATATAATTATTTTTTTTTATGAATGTTCCTGTTCTCTTTTTCTAAGTTTTGTATACGTTTTCTTTCAATTCGTTTGGTTTCTATAGTCTATTTTTTTTGCTGGAATCATCGGAGAGTATCGATTTTGCTTTCGTTAAGATTTCAATTTCCGGCGGCTAAAGTAGTTCTCGTTATACAATTTTGCTATGCAATCGAGAGAGACATGCACGTGATGATCATATTATAAGTGTAATAAGTCGAGGCTTTCTTCGCGTCTCGCAGAGTGAGAGTTGTACGTACACCAACCCGAACACCCCGAGGCTCTCTCTCTCACATCATACCATCAACCTCAACAAGATCTAAACTAGAAGCAACAAAAGTTTTCGGACAAAATCTTAAGAATTAATAAATATATAAATTATTTCTTCCTTCCTCTCTTACTTATAAAGTTGTTGTGTTTTTTTTTTTCGTTAATCGGTCAATAATGCGGACAAAAGTTTCTTTTTCGCTTTCTTTTTTTGCCTCTTGCTCTCCTCTCCTGGTTCTTCGTTCGTTGTTTGCGTCGGACGGAGGAATGAACAGTTAGATGGATTCCACGGACCGCCCAAAACATCCGTTCGTAAAGAGGATGTTAATCAATCATTCTTCGATCAATCAAAGAATCCCACAAAAGATAATAAAAAACGCTGGGAAATCGCTTTTTCACAATGTCCTCATTCTTCAATTCCAGATGTTTCAATTATTGATTTGCAAGGACCTTAAAGGATATAACAATATTAGAAATTTCAACAGATATTACTGTTAATTACAAAATATTAGCTAAGTTTAACAAATGTTTGAGCTGTCAAAAGAATTGTGTAATTATTTCATCAAAACTATTCTAAACTTTGTAAAGTTTTTTTAACATATTTATTTTATTAATTTAATAAATTGTTATTATACATAATCAATTAATATTGATAGTTAAAGTTTGATTATTTAACTGAATTATTATGTATTTTTTTCACGAAATGTATGAATTGATGTGGAAATAATAAGAAATTGATTTGTATTAAATATCTGAACTCTATTCACTTTATTCACTTCTTATTTCTTATTTTTGTAAGTAAAAAAAATCGTTGAAGGAAAAAAAGATTCCATTATCCCGAAACTCGTTCCATGCAGTAATGTAATTTGTGGAAAATATACAGAAAATGAAGTAAGAAAAAGGAGGAAGGAAGGAAAGAAAAACACGAAATATAATAATCATGCAAGGAGGGAAAAAAGAAAACCAGGAGAGAGAAATAAGTAAATATTAATAGAGTCGTAATGTAAATAAGATGTTGAAAGGATATTGGAGAGGCTTCCATTAGAAAACGGATTATTAACACAAGGCGCTTTCCACTCTCTGCCTATACACATGTACACGTCCAGACGAAACATATTTTCAGAAATTTTCCTCCACGACAACAACAAAAAATGAATGGGATTTTTTTTGTTCTTAAATAATAACTGTAGGATAGACGAAACATCGGATCTCCTCTTGTATTCCATTCATTATTCGGATTTTTTTGTGTATTTTTTTTTTCATATTGTTCAAGAAGAGAAGAAATTTCTTTCTTTGCTCTTGTTTTGGTGAGTGGTTGAAATGTTTTGGTAGAAATTGAAGGAGGAACGGAAATCGAAATTGAAACGTGCTGCATTGTTATAATAATAACGAAATAAACTTTCTAACGAGTTCAATACCGTCCGCAACTTTCCATTGATTGATCTCTTACAGATTTTTTTTAAGTCGTAAAAGGAATCGTATTGATTTCTAACATATTCATTTTTTTAAAGTTCATTAAACTTTGTCTTAATTTAGTCGTAGTTGGTGTAGTTGATGTAGATGGTTTGGTTGATGTAGATGGTTTGGTTGATGTAGTTGATGTAGTTGATGTAGTTGATGTAGTTGATGTAGTTGATGTAGTTGATGTAGTTGATGTAGTTGATGTAGTTGATGTATGATAAGTGATAAGTAACCAATAGCCATTCAAAACTTCTATAGCTTTATTAATATTTACGCCAAATTAGACAAGTAATTGGAAAGTACTACAAAACTTGTTGTTATTTTAGATGATACAAGTAATGACTAACAATTAATTAGTTTATATTACTTTGTAAGTAAGTTGAATAAGAACACTAATTGCAAAATAAGTTATAGTAGACGCAAACAAAGTACGCCAAATTAGACAAGTATTTAGAAAGTACAGCAAAACTTGTGGTTACTTGAAATGTTACAAGTGATAAGTAACCAATAGCCATTAGAAAATATCTCATCCCTTTCAAGCATGCAAAGTACGCTAAATTAGACAAGTAATTGGAAAGTACTGCAAAACTTGTGGTTATTTGAAATGTTACAAGTAATAAGTAACCAATAGCCGTTCAAAACATGTATAGCCTTATTAATATTTAGTATACTATTTCATCTCTTTCAAGCATCCATAGTACACCAAATTAAACAAGTAATTGCAAAGTGCTGTAAAACTTGTAATTATTTGAAATGTTACATTTAATAAGTAACTAATAGCCATTCAAAACAATTATAGGCTTACTAATGTTCAGTAAACTATAACATCTCTTTCAAACGCGCATAGTTGATGCAGTTTATTATTTAGTACACTACTTTGTAAAAAGGTTGGAAAAGGATGCTAATTGGAAAGTACTGCAAAACTTGTACTTATTAGAGATGTTACAACTAATAAGAAGACATTCAAAACATGTATACTTTACAAACTTTTAATCCACATTCTATGAAACATAAGAGAACTTAAAGAATCTTCACAACATGTATTCATCCATTTTTTAATACTAATTGCAAAATAACTTATAGTAGACAAAGTACGCCAAAGTAGACAAGTAATTAGAAAGTACACCAAAACTTGTAGTTATTCGAAATGTTACAAGTAATAAGTAACCAATTGCCATTGTAGTTGATGCAGTTTATTATTCAGTATACTACTTTGTAAGTATGTAACTTGTAGTTATTGGAGATGTTACAAGTAATAGTAGACATTCCACACATGTATTCTTTACAAATTTTTAATCCACATTCTATGAAACATAAGACAACTCAAAGAATCTTCACAACATGTATTCATCCATTTTTCAAATACTAATTGCGAAATAACTTATAGTAGACAAAGTACGCCAAAGTAGACAAGTAGTTGGAAAGTACTGCAAACTTGTAGTTATTACAGATGTTACAAGTAATAAGTAGACATTCAAAACATGTATTCTTTACAAAGTTTTAATCAACATTCCATGAAACATAAGACAACTCAAAGAATCTTCACAACATGTATTCATCCATTTACCTTCGTCTCGTGAATCGCAGTCAATCGAGCATCAAACGTACGGATTCGATTTCTCTGTTAATTGGCTCGGAATCATTAAAGAACTTAACCCAGAAAATCCGAAGAGTAAAACTCGAGGAAACGACATGTGCAACACGTGGTTTTCGGTTGCTCCCGATTCTCACCTTCCTCCTCTCATTCTTTGCATATTTTCGACTCTTTCAAAAATTATAATTTCATTCCTCTCCGATTTTCATTCATGCATTTAATGGACAATTCCATTCACTATATTCTCTACACAAGAATATTCATTACAACGCAATTAGTCGCAGCGTGCAATTAGTTTAAATTCTCCAAAATTTTGCACGTTTAATTGCGTAATTATAAGCGGATTTAAGTAAGTGCTATATATATGAAATTACCCTAATCCGTCTTTATAATTATCCAATTAAAATTGATAACAATCAGCTTTGTTTAGATAATTAGCGTTTTATTATATTAATCTATTATTATATAATTACATTGAAGAAAGGTAGAATAGTTCTAGATTTAAAAGTGTACCAAGTCAATAAGTCTACTTGGAAACAAATCCTACTTACAAAAATGAGAACTAAAAAGAAACATAGTTGTAAAGGTATTACAATATATGTTAATTGGAGCGTTCCAATAAGCAAATTTTCTTTCCAGGAAAACGCTTTCAATTTTTAATTTTATATTATTTATTAATTTTCTTCTGATTTCTTTAAAAATACGGAAAAATTGCTATTTTTTCTTAATTAACTTATTGTTTTTAATACAAATAAGATTTTGTATCTAAATCTAAATACTAATTAATTAGATTTTAAATAAATAAATAAATAATTTTACAAGATAAATTAATTTAAAAAATTGGATACAAGTTTAGTTTTTAAATTGAAAAATTAATGGACTGTAATTTGAGCATTTAATCATCCATGAATATGATAGTAGGCCATATGTTTCAATAAAACGATCTATACTTATTAACAGCGGAGAAAACTTTAAATTTATTATTGCATTTAAAATGCGAAAGGCAATAATAAAATCGATGATATAAATCTTACACAGAAAAAAAGCTTTTCATTTCATTTGCAATAATTTCATTAATTTCATGTTTTTCTGTCAATAGAATATAGTAACAAATATTTCATCTCTTTAAAAACATGCTTTTCGTTATTGAAATTTTTCTAAACGTAAAGAATTTACAAGTTTTCTACATTTTATTGTATTTTCTCATTTTCATTTCCTCTTCAATCGTTTTACAGTTTTTGGTATTTCAACAAGTTTTCATATAGAAAAATATAAGTTTTCAACAGTAAAATACTTTCAGTTTACTTTGTAATAAATCCTTAGTTTTTTTTTTATCATTATTTGAATCGTAGATGTGTTCATTTATTTGAATAATTTTTTATATATCTTTTATGTAGTTGATGTAGTACGTCAAATTAGACAAGTAATTGGAAAGTACTGTAAAACTTATGGTTATTTGAAATGTTGCAAGTAATAAATAACCAATAGCCATTAGTAAACTATTTCATCCCATTCAAGCATGCAAAGTAAGTAAATTAGACAAGTAATTGGAAAGTACTGCAAAACTTGTGGTTATTTGAAATGTTACAAGTAATAACTAGCCAATAGCCATTCAAAACAAGTATAGCCTCCTAATATTTAATAAACTATTTCATCTCTTTCAAGCATGCAAAGTTCGCGAAATTAGACAAGTATTTGGAAAGTACTGCAAAACTTGTAGTTTCCACATTTTATTGTATTTCCTCATTTTCATTTCCTCTTCAATCATTTTACAGTTTTTGATATTTCAATAAGTTTTCATATAGAAAAATATAAGTTTTCAACAATGAAATACTTTCAGTTTACTTTGTAATAAATTTAAATTTTTACAATTTTTTTTTCTCAAAATTTAGTAAAATATATCATTTCTTTCAAACATATATGAATCTTAGTTTTGTTCATTTATTTTAATGATTTTTTATATATTTTTTTACACTGATTAATATTAAGTAAACCTCTTTAGAATCTTCAACAATTATTCTCCTTTTTGTTCTGAAAATTTTGTTCTCTAACTATAAAAAAGTAACTTTTAATTTCATTACATTTTTTTATTCTCTTTATTTTTGTTTCTTCTTTTACAATTCTTTATTGCTCTCAATAACATTAAACAAAAATCGTTTCATCTCTTTCGAACATGCACGAATCATCATCGTCAACACTTTCTCTCCTCTCGTCTTTTCGTTCTTCTATTTTTCAAAAAAAAAAACAAAACTAGTCCTCTCCACACTCCACTTTTACTCGACTTCGTTTCGTATGTAAACGTAACGTCTGCATTTACTATAACATTACGTGCATAAATTCGTTCCGTGCTTCGATTTATACATTCGAACGGATTCCTCCTCGATCATTTCACTTCGCATTCGACAATGTATAATAATGTAATGTAATTACACAACACGACTACAATGAAATTGGGTCACGATCGCAATTGACGCACACAATCTGAACTTGTACCACAGAAATCGCATAGTGTAAATCTATCTATCAGTTAGAAAGAGCGAAGAGAACAATATTGGAACAAATCACTAGCACCTAGATGGTCAATATTTAAGTTGAGAAAGTAAACCTTTTTTTGGATCGTTGTTTGAGATTTGCTTTACTTTTTAAAGCCCATTTAAATTTTTGAAGGACATTTAAAAATTGTTGAAAATTTGATCAATTTTACAGAAATCAACATAAGTTAAAAGAATGCGATGATTTTGTTTTCAAGTTAGGTTGTTTTTATTTTTCATTAAGTTTAGTTACTTTATGGAAATTTACTAAATTATTCAATAATTTCATTATAAAAATAAAGGTTTTTTAATTTAGTTCATCGTTTTTTATTGACTTACTTCATTATCCAATTATATCATAAAGAATTAAAAAAGAAAATAATTAGTTTGATAATTAGATATAATTTTACTAAAAAATCAGTAACGTTTCTTTTATGACAAATAAAACAAAAAGTTTTTCATTAATTATGATGAAATAATCTATATAAATTGTATATACAAATTGTAAACTGGTAGAAAAGTTTGTATTTTTTTCTGTTACTCTTGGCACTTTCGATTATTTGAAGTAGGAGTAGAAAGTTTAAAGAGATAATCGAATAAATTGTCCCATTGTAAAATTAGTTTTATCAGTTAAATTAATTACATGGAAAGTTTTTCTTTTCTATAGTATCTTTTATGTTTGGAAGAAAGTCACACAATTAACAATATTTAATTAAATAAATATCTAAACATTGACAAAAACAATGAAAAAAAATGTATAAAATTAAGAAAATACATTTGCATTGCATTTTTATTACTTTATATAAGTATATTAAAAGAATTGAAAGAATTCGATTGTTAGACAAAATAATTTGTATATGAAAACAGTTTGAAAACAATGAAAAGTTATGTAAAAGTTAGAAAAAAATCCAAGCTTTGAGCTAGAAATTAACTAAAAATGATGTATCTTTATTTGAAGTAATTAAAAAAAGTAGAAAAAGAAAAATTAGAAAATAAAAAATTCAATTTTGAAGTTATAAAGGAAAAATATAAAATAAAAATGTTAATAATTGTCTACAAATTTTAAAATTAACTTTGATTGAATGTTAAAAAAAAAAATTTATACGTTATTTACTTTATTTCAAATACATTTATTTCTTTTATTAACTTACTTACATAACTTAATTAAGAAAAATTTGATCAATTTTACAAAAATCAACAAAACTTGAAATAAATCATTGTAATTTCATTAAATTTATTTACTTTATTGAAATTTACCAAATTATTCTATAATTTTCTTCCAAAAACGTTAATAATCAACAAAATTTGAATCATTCAATTAATTCAAATAATTTTCGAAAATTATAAGCAAATATTAGCAAGAAGTTTCAAAATATTTTTTTTAATTTTATTAATTGAATAAAATTTGATTAAAACATATTTTTATACGTTATTTACTATATTTCAAATACATTTACTTCTTTTATAACTTACTTAATATATTAATTAAGAAAAATGCAAATTAATGATTTGTAACAAAAATTTGATCAATTTTACAAAAATCAACATAACTTGAAAAAAATCATTGTAATTTCATTAAATTTAATTACTTTATTGAAATTTACATAAATTATCTTCTAAATTCCAAAAACGTTCATATTATTAAAAATATTGAATATTTCAACAAAATTTTAACAATTCAATTCAAATTATTCTTTTAGAAATTTGCTATATTATTAAATAATTTCCATCCAAAAACGTTAATATTGTGAAAAATAATCAAAAAAATTGAATCGTTCAATTAATTCAAATTATTTTTAAATTATAAATAAATATTAGCAACAATTTTGAAAATATTTATTAAAATAAATTAAATAATTGAATGAAATTTGAAAATATATATTTTAAAAAATAAACTAAATTATCGAATTCAATTATAATATTGTTTTCTTATTTAATTATGAGTGAAGACGTTATTAAAAGCTGTTGTCTTGGTATATAAACTGTTCGTTTTCACTGTCTGAGCTAAATTTGCGACGAAGTGAAATTTCTTTTTCGCAAAAATTTCTTCTTTCTTTCTTTCTTCACCCAATCCGCGCACTGGGACGGATGCAAGACGAGGAGGAGCAAAAGCGCGCTAAGCGGATGCAGCGGTAAAACCGTTTACATCCGTGTACAAACAGACACGACACGACACGTCCATGCGCTATTGACAATGCATATTAGCGCGTCGCACAGAAGACCGGGTTCCGGTTCACATTGACATTGTTATTACCGTGAAAAGAGGAAAATCATATACGTATATGTATGGAATGGTTGGAACAATTAGGAGTAGGAGAGATGCGAAAGCGAGACGGGAGGATTCTGAAGAAATTGAGAAGGACGGTCAAGTGAAAACGGACGATATTGACACACCAATTAACAAGACTGTAAAGCAAGAAAAATAATAATAATAAAGAACTTTCTGCAATGTTTACGTAGTTTCTACAGATTTATTTCATTAACAACAACAAAAAAGTACGAAAATATTAAAAATTATAATTCTTGTTTTTAATTTATTATTTATATATTTAAAGCCGGAAATGATGCGAAATTTATTAAATTAATAACGGATATTTGAAATTCACGTTTCGTTGCTTCCGGTTTCGGTGTTTTGATCATTTGGGTTATTAAATCATAAATAATAATAATAATAATACAAATAATTGAATTAATTCAACAAAATAAAATAAATTTTTACAAAACATATATGAATGGAATTGGTTGAAAGGTGTAATAAATTCTATGAATTGTGTTATTAATAGTGTATGAAGAATGTTTTAGTTGCGTTTTCCTGAAAATGGAACAAATTGTAAATGAAATATGAATGAATTGAAATGTATGAATAAAATTTTATGAATGGACGATTTTATGTTTGTTAAATTGTAATTTTATATAAACAATAGTTCTTTGATGGAAATTGTTCAATTTTTAAATAAATAATGAATAAAGAAATGCAGAGAAAATGTAAATAATTTAAAAATATAAATACAAAAATATGAATAAACTTCAATAAAAAGATGAATAAATAATTAATAAAGAAAATAATCTACAAGAATCAAAACTTTTAAAAAAATTCAATAAAAGTACGAATTTTTTTTTGTAAATTGTAACTTTCTGAGTAAATAATGAGTAATTTTAACAAATTCTTGTAAATAAATAAGAAAATATGAATAAAATTAAAAAAAAAAAACGATTTTTTGTAAATTATAATTTATTTATAAAGAAACAAAAGACAGACTTTTGATATAAATGGTTCAATTTGTATATAAAACACAAATAAAGAAATACAAAAATAATCGAAATGAATCAAAACTTTTAATGAAATTGAATAAAACGACGAAATTTTGTTGTAAATTGTAACTGCTTTTATAAAGAAATAAAGAATAGTTCTTTGATATAAATAGATCAATTAATAAAGAAATAATATACAAATTATTGTAAATAAATAAAAAAAAAAATCAATAAAATTCAAGAAAAGGACGATTTTTTTGTTGTAAATTGCAATATTCTTTTTCTAAAGAAATAGAGGAAAGTCCTTTGATGTAAATAGACCAATTAATGAAGAAATAATGAATGAGTATGCAAAAAAAATTAGAAATAAAAACACATAATAAAATTCAATAAAAGAACGAAAATTTGTTGTAATTTGTAACTTTTTTTTAAAAGAAAAAAACAATAGTCCTTGATGTAAATAGACTGAAGAAATAATTAATGTACAAAAAACTGTAAAAAAAAATAAAAATTACGAATAAAAAAAACAATTTTAAAAGAAATAAGCGAAAGTAAATGATCGAATTTGTATAGAAATAATTAATAAAAAAATATTAAAAATTGTGAATAAATATAAACAAATATGTATATTAAATAAAGGACGAAATTTTCTTGTAATTTTTTTATGGAATAAATAGTAATAATAAATAATTTAAAAAATATAAACAAAATTCAAGAAAAGGACAAATTTTTGTAATTTTGAATTTTTTTTATAAAGATATAAATAGAAAAATTTGTATAGAAATAATGAATGTACAAAAAATTGTAAATAAATCAAAAATATGAATAGATTTTAATAAAAGTAAAATGTTCATAGTAAATTATATTTTTTTTCTAAAGAATTCATTTACATTCATTTTGTAAAAAAATAATGAATAATTATTTATAGATCAAATAAAAAATATACGTTAAAAGTTGTCAAAAGAACTAATAAATTTTGTAAATTCTAAAAAATATAAATAAATAGATAAAACAACAGTTATATAACAAATATAAAAATTAAACTGAACGTTTATAAGTAAAAATGCGTGGAACTTTAACAGTTAGATTGTACAGGATTCTTGATTCAAAGCTGGGAAAGAAAAGGTGCGGCCGAAATTTTTGCATTTCCGTTACTAAAATATGATTGGGATTCCAGATGATGTTGAGGAATTACGAAGGATTGAAAGAAACTTGTGGATGAGGAAGGAGCTGCAATCCAGGAGAAGAGAAGGCGTGGGATTCGAGATGGTCGTGCTTCTTCCTTCACAAACAGAGGCCAGAGTTCAAGTTCGTTCCACGTCTTTTCGGATGCAGAGAAAACATCGGAGTCGGGCACGTAAATGGATTAAAATTAATTAAATAATGAGATTACTCCTCTTTCTCTCTATTAACGTGAAGATTCTTCTGTTGCAAGAAAGAACAACAGTTGCAATTCTTTAAAGAAAAAGAGAAAAAAATAAAGTCCATTGTTACGATCATCGTAATTAGCGAGAGAAATTTACATTGCAAATTCTGCTGGGGTTTTCTTTACTTGTTCGTACGTAAACTGAGTTCTTTCTAGCGTATTTTTTTTTGTGTCTTTATTGGGTCAACGATTCAATCGGCGATTTTGTCTTTATGACAAATCCGAGCCGCGCGTTGCGTCACTCATCGAATTTTACTGTTATCGTAGGCGAAAAGAACTTTCTTCTCGCCGTTTATCACATCCAAACGAAGGTGCACACCTCAATTCATTTTTAATCATCAAAAAAAAGTCAGAAAATTCAGATTTTAATCATATTTTCACAATAATCAACAAGTAATTAATTTAATTATAACAAAATAATTGATTTAATTTATTTATTACTAATTAAGAGTAATTTATTCATAATTTTAGTCGTAATTTACCGAAATTGAAGTAAATTTGGAACAGAAATTTGCATCAATTTGAAAGTGTACCAACCAAACCTCAAAGTATTGTTGGTTGCGTGCTTCACGGAATAAATCTCACTACTTTTTATTCAAATCAAGTATTTTTACATTATCAATAATTAAATTAGTTTATATCAAAAAATTACATTTATTTATAATTAATACATCATGTTTATTTTCACAATAAAATTAAAAACAAATTTATTATAGTTTTTTTTTATATAATTACGTAATTTTGTTGCTTTATATTTTTTATGATTTATATTAATTGTAAGTAATATTAAGTATTAATAAAAATTTAAAAAAAAAACTTATTTTA
>NW_017099955.1:45887-89331 GCF_001412225.1 Nicrophorus vespilloides | reverse complement strand
AATAATTGAATTAATTCAACAAAATAAAATAAATTTTTACAAAACATATATGAATGGAATTGGTTGAAAGGTGTAATAAATTCTATGAATTGTGTTATTAATAGTGTATGAAGAATGTTTTAGTTGCGTTTTCCTGAAAATGGAACAAATTGTAAATGAAATATGAATGAATTGAAATGTATGAATAAAATTTTATGAATGGACGATTTTATGTTTGTTAAATTGTAATTTTATATAAACAATAGTTCTTTGATGGAAATTGTTCAATTTTTAAATAAATAATGAATAAAGAAATGCAGAGAAAATGTAAATAATTTAAAAATATAAATACAAAAATATGAATAAACTTCAATAAAAAGATGAATAAATAATTAATAAAGAAAATAATCTACAAGAATCAAAACTTTTAAAAAAATTCAATAAAAGTACGAATTTTTTTTTGTAAATTGTAACTTTTTGAGTAAATAATGAGTAAATTTTAACAAATTCTTGTAAATAAATAAGAAAATATGAATAAAATTAAAAAAAAAAAACGATTTTTTGTAAATTATAATTTATTTATAAAGAAACAAAAGACAGACTTTTGATATAAATGGTTCAATTTGTATATAAAACACAAATAAAGAAATACAAAAATAATAATAATAATCTAAATGAATCAAAACTTTTAATGAAATTGAATAAAACGACGAAATTTTGTTGTAAATAAAGAATAGTTAAAGAAATAGAGGAAAGTCCTTTGATGTAAATAGACCAATTAATGAAGAAATAATGAATAAGTATGCACAAAAAATTAGAAATAAAAAACTCATAATAAAATTCAATAAAAGGACGAAAATTTGTTGTAATTTGTAACTATTTTTTATAAAGAAATAAAAAATAGTTCTTTGATATAAATAGATGAAGAAATAATTAATGTACAAAAAACTGTAAAAAAAATAAAAATTACGAATAAAAAAAACAATTTTAAAAGAAATAAGCGAAAGTAAATGATCGAATTTGTATAGAAATAATTAATAAAAAAATATTAAAAATTGTGAAGAAATATAAACAAATATGTATATTAAATAACAGGACGAAATTTTCTTGTAATTTTTTTATGGAATAAATAGTAATAATAAATAATTTAAAAAATATAAACAAAATTCAAGAAAAGGACAAATTTTTGTAATTTTGAATTTTTTTTATAAAGATATAAATAGAAAAATTTGTATAGAAATAATGAATGTACAAAAAATTGTAAATAAATCAAAAATATGAATAGATTGTAATAAAAGTAAAATGTTCATAGTAAATTATATTTTTTTTCTAAAGAATTCATTTACATTCATTTTGTAAAAAAATAATGAATAATTATTTATAGATCAAATAAAAAATATACGTTAAAAGTTGTCAAAAGAACTAATAAATTTTGTAAATTCTAAAAAATATAAATAAACAGATAAAACAACAGTTATATAACAAATATAAAAATTAAACTGAACGTTTATAAGTAAAAATGCGTGGAACTTTAACAGTTAGATTGTACAGGATTCTTGATTCAAAGCTGGGAAAGAAAAGGTGCGGCCGAAATTTTTGCATTTCCGTTACTAAAATATGATTGGGATTCCAGATGATGTTGAGGAATTACGAAGGATTGAAAGAAACTTGTGGATGAGGAAGGAGCTGCAATCCAGGAGAAGAGAAGGCGTGGGATTCGAGATGGTCGTGCTTCTTCCTTCACAAACAGAGGCCAGAGTTCAAGTTCGTTCCACGTCTTTTCGGATGCAGAGAAAACATCGGAGTCGGGCACGTAAATGGATTAAAATTAATTAAATAATGAGATTACTCCTCTTTCTCTCTATTAACGTGAAGATTCTTCTGTTGCAAGAAAGAACAACAGTTGCAATTCTTTAAAGAAAAAGAAAAAAAATAAAGTCCATTGTTACGATCATCGTAATTAGCGAGAGAAATTTACATTGCAAATTCTGCTGGGTTTTCTTTACTTGTTCGTACGTAAACTGAGTTCTTTCTAGCGTATTTTTTTTTGTGTCTTTATTGGGTCAACGATTCAATCGGCGATTTTGTCTTTATGACAAATCCGAGCCGCGCGTTGCGTCACTCACCGAATTTTACTGTTATCGTAGGCGAAAAGAACTTTCTTCTCGCCGTTTATCACATTCAAACGAAGGTGCACACCTCAATTCATTAAATTTTTTTTAATCATCAAAAAAAGAGTCAGCAAATCATATTAATTTTCAGATTTTAATCATATTTTCACAATAATCAACAAGTAATTAATTTAATTATAACAAAATAATTGATCTTAATTTATTTATTACTAATTAAGAGTAATTTATTCATAATTTTAGTCGTAATTTACCGAAATTGAAGTAAATTTGGAACAGAAATTTGCATCAATTTGAAAGTGTACCAACCAAACCTCAAAGTATTGTTGGTTGCGTGCTTCACGGAATAAATCTCACTACTTTTTATTCAAATCAAGTATTTTTACATTATCAATAATTAAATTAGTTTATATCAAAAAATTACATTTATTTATAATTAATACATCATGTTTATTTTCACAATAAAATTAAAAACAAATTTATTATAGTTTTTTTTTATATAATTACGTAATTTTGTTGCTTTATATTTTTTATGATTTATATTAATTGTAAGTAATATTAAGTATTAATAAAAATTTAAAAAAAAATCAATTTTATTTTTCATATTTTTTATTTTTTCTTTCGATTTTTTTAAATTATTTTTTTATCATTAAATTTTAAATCATTATTATTTTACAGATTAATTATAGAAGTTTTTTAAATAAATGATGATTACATAAGAAAGTATCATCAATTGTGCATCTTCTGATACAATAATTATTAAGTAACGTAAATTAATAACAAAGATATAACGATTTTTCAATTTTTGTTAAATTTTCACTAATTTTATTATTTTTTATTTTACAGATTAATGATAAAACTGTTAATACATATCTTGATTAACATAACAAACAGACTTTAATTGCGCATCTTTTTATATAATAACTGTTACTTAGAGTTAATAAATAACTGAGATATTGAACATTTTCTATTTCTTTTTTTTTCAAACAATGTTTTTGTTAATTACTCGATGTTAATTAAAAAATGTAATATGTAAAAGTATATATAAATGTAAATCCGTTTAAATCCATAAATAAGGATGTAAATTGTATGACGATGTGTATGAAACCCAATTCACAGTTAGAAATACTGAACATTCCAAACCTACATTCATAAATTACTACTTAAGCATTCATATTCGAGAGATTTATGAAAACTTAATACGTTTTTACGATATAGAAAGAAAGAATGATTTGTACGAAAAACTATGTAAATGCATAAAAAAAGTTAACGAAATTTCATTCATAAATTATTACTTCACAATGAATATTCACAATAGTCAATTAACAAATGTTAATTAATTTATTATTGAATATTCATTAACACATTTATATTTATAATATAATCTTAATTAAGTAGAAGTTCAATTAATAAAGAAAAGTTAAGCATAATTACTTGAATTAGTGAAATCTCAAAGAATAGCCGGTATATAGTTGTTGAAAGTACAGCATTATTTACAGTGGATAGTACTTGAATTGGTGACAGTTTTTCAGGTACTTTAGGTTTAACATCTTAGAAAAGTTAAGCAATATCGGTGTAAGATGCTTCCATTAATTGGTGACAATTTAATTTAGTATTGATTCTATCATAAAGTAAAGAAGTTGGTATAAATCAGATACTTTATGTTTAGTAAAAGTTCAATTAATAAAGAAAAGTTAAGTATAATTACTCGAATTGGTGATATCTCAAAGAATGGTAGTTGGCAGTGATAGTATTTAAATTAGTGACAGGTCTTCAGGTACTTTATATTTGACATCTTATAAAAGTTAAGCAACACTTGTAAAGGATGCTACTTGAAATGGTAACATTTCAATTTATTTTACAAAGTTAAGCAATACATGTTGAAATCAATACTATTATTGATGGTTTCCTTATATTCTAGTTTCGAGTACATAAGATGATTTCAATCAGTTTCATCATATTGGATATCTTATAAAAGTTAAGCAAAACCTGTAAAAGATTCTATTTGAAGTGGTGAATTTGTCAACATATGTTGAAATGAATACTCTGATTGGTGATTTGGATATATTCTATCTTCAAGTACTGCAGTTGGTATCAATCAGTTTCCTCCTATTTGACATCTTATAAAAGTTAATCAACACCTGTAAAGGATGCTACTTGAAATGGTAATATTTCAATTTATTTTACAAAGTTAAGCAACACATGTTGAAATCAATACTGTGATTGGTGGTTTCGTTATATTCTAGTTTCGAGTACATCAGTTGATATCAATAAGTTTCATGCTATTGGACATCTTATAAAAGTTAAGCAACATCTGTAAAAGATTCCACTTGAAGTGGTGAATTTGTCAACATATGTTGAAATTAATACTCTGATTGGTAATTTGGATATATTCTATCTTCAAGTACAGCAGTTGGTATCAATCAGCTTCCTCTTATTTGACATCTTATAAAAGTTAAGCAACACATGTTAAATGTGCTACTTAAAATGGTAACATTTCAATTTATTTTACAAAATTAAGCAACACATGTTGAAATCAATACTGTGATTGGTGATTTTGTTATATTCTAGCTTCGAGTACATCAGTTAATATCAATCAGTTTCATCCTATTGGACATCTTATAAAAGTTAAGCAACACCTGTAAAAGATTCCACTTGAAGTGGTGAATTTGTCAACATATGTTGAAATTAATACTCTGATTGGTAATTTGGATATATTCTATCTTCGAGTACATCAGTTGGTATCAATCAGCTTCCTCTTATTTGACATCTTATAAAAGTTAAGCAACACCTGTAAAGTATGCTACTTAAAATGGTAACATTTCAATTTATTTTACAAAGTTAAGCAACACATGTTAAAATCAATACTGTGATTGATGGTTTCGTTATATTCTAGCTTCGAATACAATGGTTGATATCAGTTTCATCCTATTGGACATCCTATAAAAGTTAAGCAACACCTGTCAAAGATTCCATTTGAAGTGGTGAATTTGTCAACATATATTGAAATTAATACTCTGATTGGTGATTTGGATATATTATATCTTCAAGTAAAGCAGTTGGTATCAATCAGCTTACTCTTATATGACATCTTATAAAAGTTAAGCAACACTTGTAAAGGATGCTACTTGAAATGATAACATTTCAATTTATTTTACAAAGTTAAGCAACAGATGTTGAAATCAATACTGTGATTGGTGGTTTCTTTATATTCTAGCTTCGAGTACATCAGTTGATATCAGTTTCATCCTATTGGACATTTTATAAAAGTTAAGCAACATCTGTAAAAGATTAGTTCTCTGATTAGTGATTTGGATATATTCTATCCAATCAGTCTATCAATCAGTTACTTCCTATATGATATCTTATAAAAGTTAAGCAACACCTGCAGATGATGCTACTTGAATTGGTGATAAGTATATTGTATCTTATGGAATGTAGTTATTGGATGTGTCAGCAACTGAAACAATATAAATTTGATAATCTAAAATGTCTTGAAAACAAAGGAATTATTGTATTATTCCATGAGATGTATATTGCTGTAATATATCTAGAAATAATGATTATATTGAAATATGATGAAGACTGAGGTCAATTAACTGCAAAGCAATTAGTCGATTATTAACGAACCATTTGGGAATCGTGTCGAAAGGCGGCGGCTGCGGCTGCGGCGGCGGCTGCACGTCTTTCATTAATGAATGGCTCTCCTCTCGCGTCTTCTGGCGCGCACAAACACCAACCATCATGACATATGGTAAATTTCCAAAGCCTAGTTGCGGAAATTAAGGATCGGAACACTTAAGCACATGTCGCCCTGCTTCCTTTTCCCAATGCTCTCATCGAACCGGAGGAAAACTAGTTCCCAGGATCTCAACATCACTCTGTTTCAATCTCAACGTCTCTTTCTTTCAATCTCTTCGTTTCTCCTCCAATTTCTTCGTCCTTGATTCATCCAGCAACTCCATCTCTCCGTCGACCGCGACAATTCACGAATCTGGGTCTCCGGGTCTTCTTCATATCCTTATAAAGCCAGCAATGAGTCTCCAACGACCGGCAGAAACGCTCCGTCCGTCCACCGAACAACCAGAGAGCAGCAGGTGCCTCACAAATTGCTACAAAAAAAAAACCAATGACCCAATGTTACTATAACCATCATTATCATCATCATCTCTTAATTACGATCTTTCAATCTCGCATCGATCCAATCTTCCCTCGCAATCGAATTTAGAATGAATCGGTTCCTGTTTTTGTTTACGCTCTGACCTGGTTCTGTTTAACACTTTCTTCTACTTCTTTCCACCACCACCACCACTACAATTACCATTTCTTCTCCTCGAACGGCTTTCATCCGCCTCGAGCGCATTCCTCTACATCCACTCTTCTGCTCCTCCTCTTCCTCAAAGGCCATGGTCAACGACGGCGCGACTTCCTCGTGAAACCAGTCTCTCGGAAACTGGGTCAGTGTATTTCTAGGTAACGAACTTGATACCAGCTTTCTCATTTTTAACTATTCCGCGCCGGAGAAAGACGAGAGAAGGATCAGAGACAGAAGAAGAGGAAGCGGAGGATGGAAAATTCATTAAAAAAAATAAACTAAATGAATCGTAGAGGTGGAGAGGTATAACATACATAAGGAAGAGAAAATCGATGCTCTTCGAGCATCACTGGGTCAACGCAATCACAATTTTAAATTGAAGAAAGAAAAATGAGCACGTAAACAAACAAATAAACAAACACACACGGATCTCGGCGTTATAAATTATTCTTTATTTCTCCTTTTTAATTGCATTTCTTTTTCTTGTATTTACATTTACAAAGATTAGAGCTTGGGAAGAAAAAAATAAATAACATATCTAAACTAATAATTAATAGAAGAAGAAAATAGTGTTTCGTGTGAAAGAGAAGAGAATAAGTATTGGAAGACAGATGAAGATTGATAGAATGATGATAACTATTGTTGGTAAAGACGGTCCTTGTAACTGCGGACTGCATTGGTTTCAATTAATTTAAATAAATAAATAAATATTATAGATTAATTTGCTCCAAAAAAATAATGGGTTTTTTGGTGTTGTTGTTTAGCTTTGTTGGTCGGCCCATCCTTGGTAGGCCATGTCTGTGGCTTCGCGCTTCCTCCTGTGATGGTCGTGTCCGTGGGAGGCGTGGATCACGGTGTGTCCGCCGTCGTCGTGCTCGGAGGAAACCAATTTCTTGAGGCCGATGACCATGGAGAGCATCAGAGCTAAAGCGGAGACCATCAATGCTTTCATGGCTAAGAGACCGACACCGCCGAGACCCAAAGCGGCCATCATCTTTCCCATCATCAAACCCATGATCATGATTCCACCCATACCTCCTTTACCGCCCTTTCCTCTGGCAGTTCCTGAAACGAGAAGACAACATTTTAATCATTCATCATCATTATTTATCACAAGATTTTTGTATTGATTGGTAAGTTTCATCTTCAATAATTAGATAATATCTTATTAATCACACCAGCTGTAATAACTAGATCTTATTTCTAAGTAATATTTAGTTAATCTCATCTTCAATAATTAGACAACATCTTCTCACAGAATATCATTGCTAAGTAACAATTAGTTAATCTGATATTCATTAGTGACTACTTAGTTAATCGGATATTTGATAATTATAAAAAAAAATCATTAGATTCAATTCAATTGAGAATCACAAGATCTAATTGGTAAATAACAATTAGTTAATCTCATCTTCATTAATTACACAACAACATCTTCTTAATCACAGAATCTTATTGGTAAGTAACATTTAGCTAATCTTATTTAGTAATTATATTTTCGATAATTATAAAAAAATCATTAGATAACATTACCAATCACAAGATAACATTTAATTAATCTTATATTGAATAATTAGACAAAATTTTTCAAATCATAAGATCTGATTGGTAAGTAACAATTTGATAATATTATCTTCATTAATAAGAATTAGAATTAATTCATATAGTTTTCAATAATTATTAAAAAATCATTAGATAAAATTACGAATCACAAAATGTTATTGGTAAATAGAAATGCATTAATCTCATCTTTAATAATTACACAACAAAATCATCTAATCACAAGTTAAAGTATAAACTAAAAGTGTATGAAAATATGGATACAAATTTTGTTAAGTAAATAAATACATAAACAAAACGTTATGATTTTCTTAACTATGAAGTAATTTGCATATAGTATAGATAAAAGAAATATTTAGACTTAAAAATCTTTAAAAACAATACAAAAAAAAATAGTCAGTAACAATTTATGTTAATAAAAGAAGTTTAAGAAAAAATAATTTATTTTATTACAATTTTTGTAAATTTTTTAAAAAAAAATATAGAAAATTATAGATTTTTTTTGGAAATTTCACTTTATTGTTGTCTTATTGAGTTTTGAATAATATTTTTTTCTATTTTTGTATTGAAAGTAGTAATTTGTGACTTATTTTTAGATTAGAGTTAAATCAAGAGTAAAATGAGTAATTCTGAGTTAATATTAGATTTTCTGTAATTTAATGCTTAATTTCACGTAATAGTTTCAGAAGTTCAAAGTGTTTACATATTTTGTCTTTTAGAATCTATGTAAATTCTTGTACGAATTATTAAACAAAATTTTAATTTTCATACTTAAATTCACGTAATTTTAGAACATTTGTAAATCATACAAAAAAAATAGTTTATTTTAGAGATATTGAATTTAGCGATTGTTTTAATTAGTTATTGATAAAACTATAGATTTTGTATAAATTATTTTGATGCTTTAAAAATTAACAAATTGTTGGTAAAAATATGAAATATTGTTCTTGGATTATTGAAGAAGTTAAAAAATTATGTATGCTCCACCTGCTGTTAGAGTGGAGAAGCAGAGCAACAGGTTTGTAGCGACGTGAAATCGAGCGGTAATGGTTTCTACTTAATTTTTATCCTCATTATTACATTAATACCAAAGAATCCACTGTAGGAATCAAGATCAAGGCTTCCACCAAATGTGGGGTAAAAGAAAAACTTTCTAACAGATCCGAATCCTCTTGATCGGATCCACGTGGAAAAGAAGTACAAGAAGATGAAAGACAAGAAAAAAAGAAGAGATACACGCGTTGTTACATGCACTCCACCTGATAAACGATCCCAGATAGGAGAAGAAAGAGAAGCGTTTCAATTATTAATGATCGCCTTTTAATCCACTGCAACTTTTAGAAAGCTGTTCCTTCTACATCTTTCATCTTTTTTCCTTACACTTTTATCTTCTCTCTTTCTTTCTTTACGTTTTTTTTTCTTCATTTACTGGGGGAGATGACCGCAGGTCATCATCTCTCTTATTTGGCAGCAGCCGAAAGCTATTTGTGTTCTTTTTTCCTTCATCAACTCCACTTTTTCGTGTCAGTTTTAATTAAAAATTAATAGAGAGAATCGTGTGTGCATGAAGGAAATAAATATATGAAACATAATTTACCGTTCGAAGACCCGATTTTTTTGATTCTAGTTCTAAAAATAAACCCAATCTCAATGTCATCACACTTCCTACACGGTGTTTTTAAATTAATTACTAAAAATAAATGTTTTTTTGTTTTTTATTAATTAATTGGTTTAGTTTAGAATTTGTTTTTTTTTTAATTTTTTTTATATAATTTTATGCAACTGCTGCCATCTAGTTTCTTAATAATCAATTAATTAATTACGGCAAATTTTCCAATTATTTTTTTCTTTACAATTTTCACACTTTTTAAACAAAATTTAGATGTTTTTTTGTCTCTTTGAATCGTTAAAAAAAATTGAATTTTACATTTGTTTAAGAAGATTTATAAAATTTGTATTTTCCAAAATATCACAAGTGAAATTTTTCTCTTCTTTAATTGAAATTTAAATAAATCCATTTTGTAATTGAATTTTTTGTTGTGATAATTTCTACATATAAATTTGTTAATGTTCTACAAAATTGAAAAAATAAAATATGATATTTTTTTGTCTGAAAGAAATAATTTAAACTATAAACCAATCCATATGTTTTCTGTAAGATTTCTATAAAGTTTCTGCTGTGTTTTGTGAAACGTCTGCGGTATTTAAAGCGCTCGAATCTCCCGCCACAAACGGGGCGCGCCAATTCTGACCAATGAAATGCGCGGATTAGTAATTACAATAATTAACAAAAGTAGAAAAACGGTGTTTTTTTTTCGTGGTGATAATTAAACGCCTCGAAGCAAAAGTCGATATAAAAAGAGAAGATAAAATTTACACTCTTCGTTGTATAATGATTGAGAAAAAAAATTACAACTGTAATTTTCAGTTGTAGCGAGCGTAATTATATGATCGAAATCAACGATTTAAAAACTTTAATTCACTTTTAATTCTGTTCTCTCTTTTAGATATACACATATAATTGAAACAATTATAAACTGTAACAATTTTTTTTATTACAAACTTCATTATTTCATTTTTTTTTTCTTCTATAAACTAAATCGATTTTGACTAATTGTTTTTGAGTCTCATGAATTTGGAAATGTTATGTCTTCATTAAGTAAATTTTTTGATAATACATCTTTCTCGGATGATTTATAAAATTTAATAACTTTTTTTCTCAAATTGAAATAAAGAATAAATAAATTTTACAAAATTATTGTTTTGTAAAGTATTTAATTGATTATAATTTGTTTTTTTTTTAATTTGTTAAAATGTAATGAAAATTGTTTTTTTTATAATTAAAACCAATGAATAAAATTTTGTTAATATTTGAGTATTTCTTCAATAAAAATTTGTTTATCTCTTATAGTAGATTCAAAAATAGTGCACAAATCGTAAGATTTTATCATTATGAATGAAATTTTGAAATTTTCTTTGAATATTTTTGAATTATAATAAATATTTTTATCAATTCATTTTCCTAATAATTTTTATAAACTTTATCTTTGAAAGCAAACAAAATTATTATGAAATATTTACAATAAAAATGTTTATAATTAAAAAAAGTTTTAACACGTTTGTAATTAGAATTTTTACATAAAATAAGAAAAACGTGTAAACTTTCAATAATTTCAATAATATTTTAAACCAACGAGTTAATTATGAAAAATATGTAGATTTTCCTGATTTTTTTGTCGGATTAACGTTTTTTATGATCGAATTAACGTACCAAATTTTATTTTCTAATGATGAAAGTTCATAAGTCATAATTCAATAAAATATTGAAATTTTTTGATAAATGACAGAAACATTTATTTCTTTTTTCATATAAGAATTTGAATGAAAGATTTTGTCATAAAATGAAAATTTTTAATTTTTCTTTGTTAATTTTTAATAAAAATGTAACACATAAATAAGATGTATATACTAAATGATTTGTGTATTTTTTTCTTATGCAAAAATGTTTAAGAAATTTAAAATTATTTATTGAAAATTGATGATTTTTTTCTTACTAAAATGTATTTTTTTGTTGTAAAAATATTGAAAATTGTATAAAAATGTTGAGATTCTTACCGGTGGCGGAGCTATCGAATCCTTCCATGGCATCCTTGAAAGTCCTTCCGAATCCTTCGCCTGGCATCAGCTCAGGCAACTTGATCCTGAGCTCATGGTTCTGCAGGTAATTCTCCACAGCTCCCAAGACGGTACCGTCATCGGTATTGGCACGAGCATCGTTCTCGCTTCCCGTACTAACCAGATGAACTCCATCCCCTAACCTCAGATCCTCTGGTTGCGCCTCCAAATACTGCCTCAAGATCTTCCCCATGATCTGCACACCGTGCGACATATCTGCAGCCTCTGGAGCGGCGTTAACAACCGCAGCCACGACGAAGACCAAAAGGCTCAGACTCTTAATACCAGACATTGCGAATAGATTTGCTTCTGTATTGGTGGATTGTTCGCCGTTTGATGGACGGATTTGGAATGCATCTCCTCGTCGCTGATGTCCGCTTTTATATTACAAACACCCAGAACTATCGCTGAATCCATTAAAGCAGATTAATGGAGCACATCTCTGAAATGCAAGACGTGTTGAAGAACAGAAGCAAAAAAAAATATAAAAGGATGAACAAGGAGGAAGCAATGCGTGCAACGAAGCGCCGACGAGGAGGAAACTCTTCTGGTTAGGATAGAAGAGCACAAGGATAAGAAGAGCGAGACGTGTAGTATAATTATAACAAATATGTTTAGGCGACCTCATTGCTTTAAACCAGAAGACCAGAAGTGCGATTATTGCTTGGTAACATTGGTGATGGTAATTCAAAATCAAGCAGCAATAGCAACAAGAACAAATGAAACAAGCTACAAAAAAAAAACAACAAGATCGTTTTCTTCCTCCTCGTTGTCCGGCGGTTCTTTCTTCTGTTCATTTTTTTTTTTGAGAAGCCACAAACTGGAGCAGGTTACGGTCAGCAGAAGAAAGAGGACTTTAATGTAATCTATTAAGCTGCTGCGAATTGAGCTGCCTTTCGTTTTGCCCCTACATCTAATTATCCGCATCCGTTTTCTGAGTGAACGGTTTTCGACATCCCCCAAACTGCTCAGTGCATCTCCGACCATCGAACAGTCTTCACCTGTGCAGAATCATCATATCTTTAACAAAGCATCAAAAAAGAAGCGATTTGAATAGATTTTGTACAGTTAGTTTTAGGAGCATGCACCGGTTCTTAACATTTGTTTTCTTTTTGTCAAGTCAAGGTCGGAAGATGAAGCGATTTCGTTCTAGTGGTATTAGTATTAAATGTATATATAGATATGCACTTTAGTTGATTGCTTGAGTTTTGCACATGCACGTATCTTAAAGCAGAACGGGCTTAATTGGATTGCATTCGATGCGCAGAGCAAACTAAATAATTAATGCAATTAGTCGGGAGGTAGATGTAATAATAATAAGTTAATTAGAGCTGCGACGCGATGCAAAACACTTCCTTTTCCAACCTGAAAACCGACAAACAACTTAAGTTTCTTGTAAGTTCACTGCATCTATTTTTATTTCTTTCGATTTTGCCGTTGCTTCTTCGTGTTCTGCTCCGAAATATAATGAAAACCGTTTATTCATAGCTTCAATCCTTTGTAATTTAATAGACTTACTTAGTTTGTATTAATTATCTTCTAACATTTTTCTTAATTACATAATGAAAATAAGACGTTTTTAATAGAAATCTATAAAAACATTGTAGCAAATGCATAAATTATTCAAACTTTGTCTATTTTAACTATATTTTAGTAAATTTAAATAAAATATGCTCAAATTTTTGTTTTCCACTCAAATTGAACAATCTTTAAAGATCAAAAATTGAAGTAAAATCTTTGATATTTTTGTAATAACAGTAATATTTAACTTCTTCTAATTCTTCAAAAACTTAAAAAAATAGAAATTTTTATACTTTTTTAGTGAGACAGCAAATGTCTGTAATTTGATGCTAATAATATTGAAATTATTACAACTTCAACAGTTTAGTTTCCGATAAAACAATTTGTAATTAAAATTCCAATTTTGTATTTATCAGTTTTTATAATTAACTTTTATTACGATTTTGATTTTATTTCAAAATTTATTTCTAATTTTTGTTTTAAATTTGTTCAAAAAAATATCTTTAATTTATTTAAAGTTCACAAATTTATTTGAAAATGAAATGAATATGTAATCAAGTATGAAAATTTCATTTATATTATAAATTTGTTCAACACGTCTTGCATTTGCTTTAATTTATTTAAAGTTGACAAATATATTTGAAAATGAAATTAATATGTAAACAATTATGAAAATTTCATTGATGAAACTTTTGTACTTGAAAATTAATTTGTAATGAATTTTGTCTTACTTTAAAACAAATTTATAATTTTCCAAACAAAATATACAAAATTTCTCATTTTTCATTCATTAATTCAAAGTTTCTACAGTAATTTAGTCATTAATAAAAAATATCATGAATTGAGAAGAAAATTTATGAAATTTTGTTTATTTTATTTGAAAAATTAGAAATTTGTTCAACACGTCTTGCATTTGCTTTAATTTATTAAAAGTTTACAAATGTATTTGAAAATGAAATGAATATGTAAACAATTATGAAAATTTCATTGATGAAACTTTTGTATTTGAAAATAAATTTGTAATTTTGTATTACTTTCAAATAAATTTGTAATTTTCCAAATAAAATTAACGAAATTTTTCATTCTTCATTCATTAATTCAAAGTTTCTACAGTAATTTAGTAATTAATAAGAAAATATCATGAATTGAGAAGAAAATTTAAGAAATTTCGTTTATTTTATTTGGAAAATTATAAATTTGTTCAACACGTCTTGCAATTAAAGCAAATAATTTATTTAAAGTTCAAAAATGTATTTGAAAATGAAATTAATATGTAATCAATTATGAAAATTTCATTGATGAAACTTTTGTATTTGAAAATTAATTTCTAATTAATTTTGTGTTAATTTATAAATAAAATAAACGAAAAATTCTTCATTAGTTAATTCAAAGTTTTTTTTTTTGATTAATTTAGCATAAGAAAATATCATTAATTGCAATTGGAAGACAATTTATTGTTATTTGTAATTTTTATTTTCACTACTGAAGAATTTAATTTTCTTTTTCAATTATTTTTTTAATTTCATTTAAGTTTCAATTGTACTTATGTTTATTTTTTGTTATAATAAATGAAAGAAGTAAAGTGAAAAAGAGAGTTTTTGATCCAATAAGTAATGATCAAGTACATTCGAGATACTGATTTCACGCTGGAGAATTCAATTCATCAAATAGAAAATAGAAATGTAACGTGTCCTTAATTCGATTCCAAATTGAGCGCATGTCTAATTTGGAATCAAACAAACAAGATCTCATCTATTTATTTCTCATTATTACACACAATTTTATCACTGGTTAAGTTAAGAAACATTTTTGAAAAATCTTAAATACAAACATTTTTGATAGTTTAACTTTACCAAATTATTACATACAATTACTTTTTAAGTTAAGAAACGTTTATGAATAATCTTGGATATAAACGTATTTGATATAATAAGTAGTAATAAGTAGCCTTCTTATACGCATCTTTTGATATAATATTTTTTACACAATGATAGTTAATTATCGAAATATGAAATATTTTTATAAGTTTGTACACGTCTTATTTAATTACTCTATAATGACTAAGCTAATTAGATTATACATAATGAAAACGAAAGCTAAATCTGAAAAACTTGTAAGCTCTCGAAATGATTCATTGGAAATGATAGTGGTTCAGCTACAAATACAACCTTTTAAATGAATCTTTTCATGATTAATTTATAACGTTTTTTGTATGCTTTTAAATTTTATTGAATTACTCGACAACTGTCAAGTCTAACTAAGTTATAATTAATACCAATTAAAGCAAAAACTCTATCCTTTCAAATGAATCTTTTACGAGATTTGTTGAATGTTTATATATATTGTTATAAGTTGAAAAGTTTCATATTAAACAAGAATTTCAAAAACGTTTTGTTTCAAGTTTACTTTTTTTGTTTAATAAGTAGCCTTCTTATACGCATCTTTTGATACAATAATTGTTATGTAATTGTAATTAATGATTGAAATATGAGACTTTTTTATAATTTTGTACACGTCTTCACGTTTTATTTAATTATATGATAACTACAAAGTCTAATTAAGTTATAGTTAATACCAATTAAAGCTAAAACTCTATTCTTTCAAATGAATCTATTACGAGATTTGTATAATGTATATATATATTGTTATAAGTTGGTAAAGTTTCATATTAAACAAAAATGTCAAAAACGTTTTGTTTCAAATTTACAGAATAATCAAACAATGTTTTTATACATTTTTTATTTATATAATAAGTAGCCTTCTTATACGCATCTTTTGATATATTAATTGTTACGTAATGATAATTAATGATTGAGATATGAGACTTTTTATAAATTTGTACACGTCTTATTTAATTACTCGATAATAACTAAGCTAATTAGATTATACTTAATGAAAACGAAAGCTAAATCTGTAAATCTTGTAAGCTCTCGAAATGGAAGTAAAAAAACACAACGTGTTTCCTTATTTTTTTTAATTTTTATAATGATTTTTTTTTAAGTATATTCGCATTTTAATTTCGCGTGTCTACTCCGGGATTGGAGAAAATCGATCCGTTTTCCTCTAGACTTTGAATTTCGTTGCAATTGTTTGGAATTTTTCTGCTGGAAAACACGTTTATATGTTTCTGACACGTTACGTTTTGTTCCCTTCCTTTTTTCTACTCTGTTTACATCCTCACCTTCTCTCTCAATCCGTATTTTCCTTTCGCTTTGTCCGATTTTTTTTTTGTATAAATAATTCGTATTTTACTTGGAAAACCCGATTCCAGTTCGCATTTCAAACAGCGATTTTCCAACAAAAATGCTTCAAATAATAATATCAAATAAATCATACATTTTCAACAAAATTAATTCGCGGAAAATAAACCCCCGCTTTTCACAAAATCATTCTAATTAATGCGCTTTGCTGAATTTTCGGTTCATAATGTTACGTTTTTTAATTTTTGGTATGATTTCGTTGATTTTCATTTAATTAACGTGATTTTCGGTATACATGACTCAATTTTAATTATGAAAAATAAAATAATTTACTCGTGTATAATGCGCAATTTATGAACTGTTTTAAAGTAAAAAAAGTAACGTAATTATGCTTTTAATGATTCAATAATTAAGTTACAATAAGATTGGGAAAGTTAAGCATTATAAAATTGGTCGATTGGTTACTTTACTTAATGAAACTTCGTAAGAATTAAAATCTAATTGTTTGTTTTTTTTTTCTTGATTTATCGTTGAATTGCAATGTAATAACTTATATTTACCATCTGTTAAACGGAAGATGAAAATACTGCTAGATTTCTGTTTTTTTTTTTGTTATTGTATAACTGCATGCAATATGGTATGAAAATTGATTTAACGTTAATTAATTAATTAATTGAAGAAATGCATCAAAAAAGTATAAGAATTTACTGTAAAATTATAAATAAATAAATAATAAAAATTGGTTGAAAATATTGATTTTCAGTTATTCTTTAAAAAAAAAATGAAAATTCTCAAAATTTAATAAAAAAAAAAGATAAATTTTAACAGCTTATAACAAGAAAATGGTCAATACCACTAATTTCTTAATAGTCTTAATGGAAAGACCAGAGTTTTGTCTTTAATAATAACCTCACGTTTTATTTAATTACTCCTAAACTAATCAAGGTGGAAGCAATTAAAATATGTATATTTTTAAATAAAAACACTAACAATAATTGAAAAATTGGTTGAAAATATTGATTTTCAGTTATTCTGCAAATAATTGAAAATTCTCAAAAATTGATAAACAAAATGCTAAATTTAAATACTAAATATTTCTTAATAGTCTTAATGGAAAGACCATAGTTTTTTTTTAATAATCATCTGAAGTTTTCTTTAATTACTCCTAAACTAATCAGTGAAGAAGCAATTAAAATATGTATATTTTTTAATAAAAAACACTATCAATAATTGAAAAATTTATTGAAAATCTTAATTTTCAGTTATTCTGTAAAAACAAATTGAAAATTCTCAAAAATTGATTTTAAAAAATGTTCAATTTTTATAGTTTATATCAAGAGAATGATAAATACTACAAATTTCTTAATAGTTTTATAGGAAAGGCCGAAGTTTTGTCTTAAATAATCATCTCACATTTTATTTAATTACTCCTAAACTAATCAGTGTGGAAGCAATTAAAATATGTATATTTCTAAATAAAAAAGACTATAAATAATTAAAAGATTGGTTGAAAAAAATTGAAAATTCTCAATAATTGTTCAATTTTGACAGCTTATAACAAGATAATGATAAATGTTACATATTTTTCAATAGTCTTATTGGAAAATCCAGAGTTTTGTCTTTAATAATCACCTAACGTTTTATTTAATTACTCCTAAACTAATCAAGGTGGAAGCAATTAAAATATGTATATTTTTTAATAAAAACACTATCAATAATTGAAAAATTGATTGAAAATCTTGATTTTCAGTTATTCTGTAAAAAACAATGGAAAATTCTCAAAAATTGATTTAAAAAAAATGTTCAATTTTGATAGTTTATAACAAGAGAATGATAAATATTACATATTTCTTAATAGTCTTATTGGAAAGACCAGAGTTTTGTTTTTAATAAACACCTTAGGTTTTCTTTAATTACTTCTAAATTAATCAAGGTGGAAGCAATTAAAATATGCATATATTTATATAAAAAAAAAGAAACAACTATAAATAATTGAATGAGGTTACAAACGAATTCCTATATTAAATTCAAAGTCGCTAATTTCCAATAACCGGAGGCTTAATAATGCTTAAATCAGGTATGTAAATGATTACAAATTGAATGGTTCGACAACTTCCTCGTCTGCAAAATATTCACGTTGACACGTAGCTGCATGTCTTCGACCCACGAGCATTCATCATTTATTTTTTTTTGTAGTTGTTTTTTTGTTTGTTTCCGAATAGAAATTACTATAAATGATAATAAAAAGAATATATTTATAGAGTAGAAGTTGAACGTTTCAAGTCCAGTTTCTTTAATCACCGAAACGAATTAATAAGCATAAATATGGATAAACTGCGTTTCCTGTCGAAAAAATTATAGTGGTTTATAACTTGTTGGTAGGTTGTTATTGGGTCATCGCATCCGACTGATACTATAATGAAATAGTTAATTAAAAAATAGGCATATGTACAAGGTAAAAAGGATGGATGGATGGATGGAGAAGAGGTGTCTTCTGTTGGTGGTATTAATGGGTCTGAGTTGGTAATTGGAGCGCGGCAGAAGGAGATGATGAAGAGTTTGCGCTGCGGCGGAGATGAGTATACAATAATCACGGAATAAATGGAAGTAATAAATTGGTGAGATGCATTGGAAGAATGTTCGGACTGGAACGATTTCGTATTGTGTGCGCACTGAAGAAGTGCTAACTGTAAAATCGACCGGAGGTTTGGATTTAAAAGAAAGAAGTATAAGTAAGGATTGGAGTAGACAGAAGCAGATGTTTGGAGCGTGTGTCTTCGATTTATTCCATCTGTAAGATTTCAATTAGCAATTTGTTCATTACATAAAGTTATTAAGTCAATTGTTTTTATGAAATTATATAAAAAAGTATACAAATATTAGTGTAATTTTTATTTTAGTCACCAATCTAGGAATATCCACAAAATTCGTTGCTTAACTATGGTTAATTTGCAGAAAGTTTATTTAATTCAATCAATTAGAAATAAAGGGTATCCCAAAATTAATGCAAGATTTGAATTTGCCGCCATTTGTGCAGTAAAGTGTTGAAAACCCAAAAAAAAACAATTTGATACTTTACTGCACAAAGGGCGGCAAATTCAAATCTTGTGTAAATTTTTGGACACCCTTTATAAGAAAAAAACAACTTGGAACAAAAATTAAGAAATAACATTGAAATTTATTGCTTAAAGTTTAAAAAAAAATGTAAATTTTATTCAAATCGCCAATTCTGGAATGTTCACAAAATTCGTTGCTTAACTTTTGTTAATATGTAGAAATTTCTTAGTTCATTTAAATTATAAAAATATTGGAATAAACTTTCTTTTAGTCACCAAACAAGAAATATGCACACAATTTCTTGCTTAACTTTTATCAATAAATAAGTAATTTCTTAATTGAATAAAAGTTAATTTATAAAAAAAATAAACATTAGAAATTTTTTATTTTCAGTCACCAATTCAGGAATATCCATACAATTTGTTGCTTAACTTATATGAAAGAAAGAAAGTTATCAGTTCAGGAATATCCACATAAGAAATTGCTTCATTTTTGCTAATATGTAGATATGCCTTAGTTTATTTAATTCCTTAAATTATAAAAGATAACTTTATTTTTATAAAATATCAACAGTAAATGTTAAAACAAGTATAAATTATAAGAATATTGGTATAAACTTTCTTCTAGTCACCAAACCAGGAATATGTATAAATTTTATTGCTTATCTCTCATGGATAAGTAAATAATTTCGTAGGTAAATGAAAGTAAATTCAATAAATTATAATTTAAAAAAATACTTTTGGAATAGTTTCTTTTAGAGCTGAAATTAATTGCTTAACTTTCATGAAAATATAATTTTTTTTAGTACTTTTAATTCAAGTGAATGGAAACTTTGATATAATCTTATTTTCTGTCACTAATTTAGAATGTTCCACAAAATTGGTTGCTTAACTTTTGTCAATATGTAAGTAATTTCTTAATTAATTCCCTAAATGACAATTTTAAAAGCAATATATTTACAAGTCCCCAATCTACAAAAATTTAGAAAATTAGTTGCTTAACTTTCTCCAATATGTAGAAATTTCTTTGTTTATTTCATTCATTTACTAAAAAATATAAAAAAAAACTTTGGTATAATCTTTTTTCCAGTCACCAATTCAGGTCACCATTCCACAAAATTGGTTGCTTACCTTTCGTGAGTAAGTAATCACTTTTTTAGTTTTCTTAAGAAAAAAAAACATTTCAAATTTATAATTTTGTGACTAAAATTATCCTTAAACTTGTATTTCAAGTATTTCTAATATTTTTTTTCTAATTAATTAATTAATTAACAAATTAACACCAACTAATTAAAATGTGTTCAATTACAAAAATACTAGTTGCAGGATGTAAATATTTGATCAAGTACAATAAAATTCCTAATTTTAAAAATGAAAATATATAAATATTTCATGGAAATTGTGTTATTTTGTTTAAATCACATCTCCACTCTTATCCTATATTTATTTCAATTCCCAATTAATTTTTTACTGTAATCAAATTTCACGTGCCAAATTCTACGTTTATTGAAACTTTGTCCAATCAAATTATAAAAGTCAAAGGTGTTATATAAAAAGAAATTAATTTGAATTCCCATATCGATCTGTTACGTCAAATCCAAGTGGCGATCTATTATCATTTTTTCGAACTAATATTATCGGATTTACTGCTGATATTATAGTAAATCCTTATTATATTTTTAACATTTGAAACTAATTTTGTTTTCATTTATAATAATTGTAATAAAATCAATATTTTGTAAAAAAAAATCACATTTACACATAACAATTTTATTCCAAGTCAGCGATTTAGGACTTTCCACGAAATTTGTTGCTTAACTTTCGTTAAGATTTGAATGAAATATTATGTAATTATTTTAATTTAAATTCTGTTACGTTGTCAAATCCAAGTGGCGCCATCTATTATCATGATTTTCGAACTAATATTATTGGTTTTACTGCTGATTTTGTAGTAAATCCTTATTATATTTTTAACATTTGTAACTAATATTGCTTTCATTTATAATAATTGTAATGAAATCAATATTTAGTAAAAAAAAAAATCACATTTAATTAATTGTCTCTTATTAAATTACTCATTAATATCATTTGTAATATACCAATAGAAATAAATTAGAACTTTCTTAGTATAAAATATATTCTACACTTCAATTAAAATCCTCATATCTAACGATGTCGCGATGTCAAATAAAGCTTGTCAAAGTGGCGCCATCTTTTATAATTCTTCTAAACTAATATCACTTGTTCGACAACTGTTATCATATTAATTCCACATTACATTGAAACTACGTTTTAACAATTTTGAAACCAATTTCGCATATTGAAATTCGCAACCAATTAAACATGTGGAACACATATAGACAACTCTAAAAATGATTATGCAATATATGTGGAGAGCTAGCTACAATTCCACTTGAAACTTATTTCATATCCTCGAGTTCCAAATTCACGTAACCGCATTTAATAAAGATGTTTGTATGAAAATAGTTTTACAAAAAAAAACCGCAGTTTTGCATCGCTGAAATTGGCAACCTGCAAATAAAGAACAGCAGGATGAAGGTTTTTTTTGAAGACTTTATTGGTGTTTCCGTGTTTCTCTCTTTAATACCCAGCAGCGCAACAACAAAGTCTACTAAGCCTTTGGAGCTTTGCTCGGTTTATATATAATATATAGCGTGTATATGTATATATAGTGAGTGAGTGAGAGAAGAGGAGGAGAAGGAGTGGTTCGTTAGTTCTGCAATGTTGGATCTCTGGACTGGAGGGAATTGCAGCGACCGAAACGGCCGTTTAAAGTGGCACGGAAAGATTGCATCCGATTAATAATGTTTTATATTCAAAGCCAAAAGGGATTCTGGTTTCCATATACATTTTTTATTTATTTATTAAATTAATTTCCGCATTCATCATCTCCTAGATAACTTAACTCAAACCATTCTAGGATATTGTTGCATGTACCTCGAATATCCTTGGCAAAAACTTATTAAATTTGTAATTTTCTAAGCGCAAATCCTGAGATAAATTCACATCTGCTTTTCATAATTTAATAATATAAGTTTTTACTTGAGTAATTTCATTATTTTTCTTATTTATATCCATAATAATTTATTAATTCTCATAATTAGAAAAAGAACTACGTTTTTTTTGCAAAAAAGAATGAAAAAAATTGTAATTTTATTAAATTATTAAATAATTAATTAATTAACAAAATATTTTCAAATTGTAGTAATGTATTAATTGTCATAATTAGAAAAAAAAACTAAGGTTTTTTTGCTAAAAAGGATGAAAAAAAATTGTACTTCAATTAAATATTAAATAAATAACAAGTTCATACCTTTAAATAATAGAAGTTTTTACTTGAGTAATTTCATTATATTTCTTATTTATATCCATAATAATTGTCATAGAAAAAACTAAGGTCTTTTACAAAAAATGGATGAAAAAGATGGTAATTTCATTAATTTTTTTATTTATATCCATAATAATGTATTAATTCTCATAATTAGAAAAAGAACTACGTTTTTTTTGCAAAAAAAGAATGAAAAAAATTTGTAATTTTATTAAATTATTAATTAATTAAATATGTTCAAATTGTAGTAATGTATTAATTGTCATAATTAGAAAGAGGGTTTTTTTGCTAAAAAGGATGAAAAAAATGTACTTCAATTAAATATTAAATAAATAACAAATTCATACCTTTAAGTAATAGAAGTTTTATAAATTTTCTTCCTTATATTCAAAATAATATATTAATTGTCATAAGTAGAAATTTTTTTTGCTAAAAAGGATAAAAAAATGTAATTTGTAATACAATTATCTACAAAATCACAGATTTATGTTATTTTTTTTTTAATTATTTAGTCAATCTTTTTTTATAAATATAGATCCATTAATTAAGCAGTTAATTGTTAGTTAATAATACAATATTAAAAAATAACTATTTTAAAATAAGGATATAAATATCGCACCTAAATTTAACAATCGTCTAGACAGGAAAAGAATGAATGCAGTTTTTTGTTTGTTTGTCGCTCGTCGTCGATATTTGGAATAAATTACTTTTTTTTTATTTTTGAGCCTAGACGAAATTACTACGTCTCATTCATGTTTTCGCATATTTTTATTCATAAATTTTGTGCGTATTTCCGATACGCACAAATTTTTTTTGCTGCATTCCTTCAGACGCATCGAAAATAGTATTTTTTTCATTTAATTTATTTTATTATTCAATGAATGTATGCACAAATGTATTTCATTCATATTTATATGCACTTTTATTGCATAACATATAGTTTTTCAAATGAATCTATATTAATAAAGTAATGTCTCGCATAGTACTGGTAATTATCAATATCTCGGAATGTTTGAAACTGCACTAATCGAGGACTGCAGACGAAAAGAGACTTGACTAATTATGGAAAACAGTGATTTTGTACACAATTATCTCAAAGAATGTAAAACAAATACATGCAATACCAATAACCCGGACTGTTTGAAACCGCACTAATCAAGGACTTACAAGTAAACTGCAGACAAAAAGAGATTTGAATGAATATACAAAATAGTGATTTTGTATGCATTTTTTTCAAAAAATGTAAAATAAATACAGCAATACCTCGAACAGTGCGGGTAATTGCCAATATCCCAGACAGTTTCAAACCGCACTAATCTAGGACTTTTAAGTCTTTTTGAATCCGCAATAATCGAGAACTTTTAAGTAAACTGCAGACGAAAAGAGATTTGAATGAATATAAAAGATTGTGATTTTGTATGCAATTTACTCAAAGAATGTAGATATCCCAGACTGATTCAAACCGCACTAATCAAAGACTTTTAAGTGAACTGTAGACGAAAAGAGCGTTGACTCATTAAATAGTGATTTTGTACACAATTATCTCAAAGAATGTAAAACAAATGCATGCAATACCTCGCACAGTGCGCGTAATTACCAATAACGCGGACTGTTTGAAACCGCATTAATCGAGGACTTTTAAGTAAACTGCAGACAAAAAGAGACTTGAATGAATATACAAAATAGTGATTTTGTATACAATTTTCTCAAAAAATGTAAAATACAGTAATAACTCGAACAGTGCGTGTAATTGCCAATATCCCAGACTGTTTCAAACCGCACTAATCGACTACTGCAGAAGAACAGAAACTTGACTGATTATGAAAATGTAAAATAAATACAGCAATATCTCGAACAGTGCGGGTAATTGCCTATAACCCGGACTGTTTGAAACCGTACTTACCGAAACCTATATTTATTAGTTTTTATTCTTTATTTTCTACGTAAAATATAAATTTGTAACTAAATGTTTTTCATTTTTCTCCTTTTTTTTTTAATATATTTAGGAAACAGGGTCAGAGTGAGTAAATAGGAAGTCCATATATTTTATTGAAATATTTACATTTCGCGTATACACGTTTCCAATATGCGTCTCGTCTCTCACCTGAATAAATATCTGCACAAGCAATGTTATCACCCGCCCCCGCAGGTTTTAAATAAATATGTAGACCTGAGTTCCCAGGAAATCCACCCTATAAAGACCAAAGATACAGTATACACACACATTGGTGTATACAGTGTTTTGTCGGGATGAATATGGATCGATCCGTTTTGCATCCAGACAGACTGCGGTGTTATGTGCAGGCGGCGGCGGCAGCAGTTATTTACATTGTAGCTGCTGCTGCACTTTCTTCAGCACAAGTCTTGTTGTTCTTTCGATCCGCTTTGAACTTTCTCCAGACAGTTTCTGCCGGATGCGAAATACTCTCCAAATGGCTTCGAGATGTACATGCAATTCTCCATATAATTGCGACAAGGTTGTGTTTCTATATGCATGAGTGTATGTGTGTATCCTAGACCGCAGAAAGAGAGCAAACAAAAATAGGGAGAAACGTATTAAATGGGAACAAGGGAAAGTCAGTACGAATTTACAGTAAATGTTATTGGAGTTATTTGATTATGGTTAATCTAAGAAATGTTTATGTGGATCAATAAAAGATAATTCAATTTTTGTTAATTATTGATGAAATTGACGTAAATCTAGTTTTTGATGTTAATTCATCATAATTAACATTAAAAACTTAATTAACTTCAATGAGGAAATGATAAAAAGTTACATGTTATAGATTGAATAAAAGAAATTACTAATGTTTCTAATGGTGACGATGTTTATTACAATAATGATGATATCAATAAAAAATGGAATTTGTATTGTTAATGATGATATCAAGAACTAGAGAAGAAGACAAGTGGAAGTAACTAAAGTTTCTAATAGTAATGATGATTGTTATTTCGATTAAGGAAATAAGGAGACAACAAATGGAACTAACTTAAGTTTCCAGTGTTAATGATATTGATTATGATGATGGTATAAAGAAATTTGGAAAAATACAAGTGGAAGTAAACAACATTTTTAATGGTCATAATGATCCTTACAATAATGATGATATTTCCAATGTTAATGATAATCATATTAAGAAATTGAAAGAATAAAAGAATATAATTAGAAGTAACTAAAGTTTCTAATGTTAATGATGATTGTTATTTCTATGATGATAAAATTAAGGAAATGAGGAGACAACAAATGGAACTAACTTAAGTTTCCAGTGTTAATGATAATGATGCCAAGAAATGGAAATAACTAAACATTGTAATGGTATTGATTATGATGATGGTATAAAGAAATTGGGAAAAACACAAGTGGAAGTAAACAACATTTTTAATGATCATAATGATCCTTACAATAATGATGATATTAAGGTATTAAGGAGACAACAAATTGGAACTAACTTCAGTTTACAATGCTAATGATAATGATATAAAGAAATTGAAATTATAAAAGAAGACAATTAGAAGTAACTAAAGTTTCTAATTTTAATGATGATTGTTATTTCCATGATGATAAAATTAAGGAATTAAGGAGACAACAAATGGAACTAACTTAAGTTTCCAGTGTTAATGATAATGATGTCAAGAAATGGAAATAACTAAACATTGTAATGGTATTAATTATGATGATGGTATAAAGAAATTGTGAAAAAGACAAGTGGAAATAAACAAAAATTTTAATGGTCATAAAGACCCTTACAATAATAATGATATTAAGGTATTAAGGAGACAACAAATTGAAATAACTTAAGTTTTCAATGTTAATGATATCAATAAATTGAAAGAATAAAAGAGGACAATTAGAAGTAACTAAAGTTTCTAATGTTAATGATGATTGTAATTTCCGTGATGATAAAATTAAGGAAATAAGGAGACAACAAATGGAACTAACTTAAGTTTCCAGTGTTAATAATACTGATGCCAAGAAATGGAAATAACTAAACATTGTAATGATATTAATTATGACGATGGTATAAAGAAATTGGGAAAAACACAAGTGGAAGTAAAGAACATTTTTAATGGTCATAATGATCCTTACAATAATGATGATATTAAGGTATTAAGGAGACAACAAATTGAACTAACTTAAGTTTTCAATGTTAATAATATCAAGAAATTGAAAGAATAAAAGAGGACAATTAGAAGTAACTAAAGTTTCTAATGTTAATGATGATTGTTATTTCCATGATGATAAAATTAAGGAATTAAGGAGGCAATAAATGGAACTAACTTAAGTTGCCAGTGTTAATGATAATGATGTCAAGAAATGGAAATAACTAAACATTGTAATGGTATTGATTATGATGATGGTATAAAGAAATTGGGAAAAACACAAGTGGAAGTAAAGAACATTTTTGATGAGCATAATGTTACAATAATGATGATATTAAGGTATTAAGGAGACAACAAATTGAACTAACTTATGTTTCCAGTGTTAATAATACTGATGTCAAGAAATGGAAATAACTAAATATTGTAATGGTATTGATTATGATGATGGTATAAAGAAATTGTGAAAAAGACAAGTGGAAATAAACAACATTTTTAATGGTCATAAAGACCCTTACAATAATGATGATATTAAGGTATTAAGGAGACAACAAATTGAACTAACTTAAGTTTCCAATGTTAATGATAATGATATCAAGAAATTGAGAGTATAAAAGAAGACAATTAGAAGTAACTAAACTTTCTAATGTTAATAATGATTGTTATTTCCATGATGATAAAATTAAGGAATTAAGGAGACAACAAATGGAACTAACTTAAGTTTCCAGTGTTAATAATAATGATGTCAAGAAATAGAAATAACTAAACATTGTAATGATATTAATTATGATGATGGTATAAAGAAATTGTGAAAAACACAACTGGATGATGATATTTAGGTATAAATGATACAACAAATGGAACTAACTTAAGATTCCAATGTTAATGATAATGATAAAAAGAAATTGAAAGATTAAAAGAATACAATTAGAAGTAACTAAAATTTCTAATGTTAATGATGATTATGATGTTCAAGGACTTGTGGAGAATACAAGTGGAAGATATCAACGTTCTTAATGGATCCTTGTAATAATGATGATATAAAGGAATTAAGGAGATGATAAATGGAACCAACTAAAGTTTCTAATAGTAATGTTCATGTTTATTAAGAACTTGAAGAGAAGACAAGTGGAAGTAACAAAATACTTATGATGATGAAGAGTACATAAAATGAATTTAAACTTCTATATAATTAGAAAAACAAACAAAAGTTTTTAATGCTCATGATGATGATTAAGTTGATAATGATTTTGAGGTAAAGAGAAGAAGTTTCTAATACTGATGATAATGTTAATAATGATACTTTGATTATGACGATTCTTATAATGATGAGGAAATGAAAAGAAGTTATTTTTACATCTTATTGGAAGAGCAAATGTAAGACACTAAAATACTTGTAATGATAATGATGATGATTTTTAGGACAAACTAAAGTTTCTAATATTAATGCTTAAGATAATAATAATTTTGAAAAAATGAGGTGAAGAATAAAATTTTTAATTGTGATGATAATTTTTATGATTACGACAAATCTTATGATGATGATGATAATTAGGACAAGAAATGAAGTTATATTTTAATTTTATTGAAAGAAAAAATGAAAGAAACTGCACATTCTATTATGATCATACTTGTAATTGTTATCATAATGATGATGATGATTTACATTCTTCTGATAATGATGTTTCAAATTTCATTTTTTTTGTTAAAGCTATTTTTTTAATGATAAAAACAATGAAGTTGAGGAAAAGAGAATTTACTGAAACAACTAAAGTTTCTAATTTTAATAATGCTCATGACGATGTTGAGGAAACGAGACGAACTTTGCGAACTGAAATGATAAAACATTGTATTTTCTGGTTGGAGTTCAGTGGAATCCGAGGCTATGATTAATTATCCGTTGTATTTTTATAAGAGGGAAGGAAAAGACATCTCTCAACGAAGGCCAAGTTTTAACGAGAAACAAAGTTTCTCGTTCACATAATAGAACTAATCATACTTTTATTAAGTTAGAAACACTCTCATCATTACACTTAGCGTCATAAATATTATATAATTGTTTTCTGTTTTCCTTTCAGAAAAATTACTGTGTTTTATGTATCTTTAGTATCAGTATTTTATTTGTCTTGGAAAATGATTATTTGTGTTGTTTATATGAAATTAACTTAATTATGTAATTTTTTTGTCAAACAAAATATAAATTATACAATGTTGAAATATGTTTCAATAAATAAATTACATTTTTATATCAAATTATGAATTTGATCAAAGTAATGGAAAATGGTTAATCTGAGAAATTTTTCAATAAAAGATAATTTTCTATATTTGTCGAAGAATTAGAAGTAAATAATGTTGACGAAATAAGAAAAGGTGTCAGTTTTATCTTATAGGATGAATCGAGAAGAAGACAAGTTTCTAATGGTAATGATGATGATGATAATAAGAAATTGAAGTAAGTAACAAACTTTTCACATGGTGAATTATAACAATTATCATCACCATACGTAAAGTTTGTTAATTCCACTTATCTTATCATGAACTAGAAGACAAATGGACGTTAATGATGATAATGATATAAATAAAGAAGACAAATGGAAACAATGATGATGAAATTAAGGAATTGATAAAAAGGCAAATGGATGAATAATGGCAATGATGATGAAGATGATGATGATAAAAAGAACTTGAAGAAAAGAGTGGTCAAAGTTACAAACGTTTAGTAAAGTGATGATAATTGTTATAATGCTGAAGATATGATGATGAAATTAAGGAATTGAGAAAAAAACAAATAGAAGTATCTAAAGATATTAATGGCAATGATGAAGAAGATGATGTTGATAACAAGAACTTGAAGAGAAGACAGGTGGAAGTAACAAACTTTTCGTATAGTGACGATAATTGTTATAATGTTGAAGATATCAAGAAAGAAGACACATTGAAACAATGATGATGAAATTAAGGAATTGAGAAAAAAGGCAAATTGGATGTACGTAAAGATTATAATGGCAATGATGATGAAGATGATGATGATAACAAGAACTTGAAGAGAAGAAATGTGGAAGTAACAAACGTTTCATAAAGTGATAATAATTGTTATAATGATGAAGATATCAAGAAAGAAGACAATGATGAAATTAAGGAATTGAAAAAAAGGCAAATGGAAGTACCTAAAGATTATAATGGATATGATGATGAAGATGATGATGATTATAAGAACTTGAAGAGAAGACAGGCGGAAGTAAAAACGTATCGTAAAGTGATGATAATTATTATAATGATGAAAATATCAAGAAAGAAGACAAATGGAAAAAATGATGATGAAATTGAGGAATTGAGAAAAAGGCAAATGGAAGTACCTAAAGATTATATTGGAAATGATGATGTTAACAAGAATTTGAGGAGAAAACAGGTGGAAGTAACAAACTTTTTGTATATTGTTAATGATGAAGATATCAAGAAAGAAGACAAATGGAAAGAATTATGATTAAATTAAGGAATTGAAAAGTATCTATAGATTATAATGGCAATGATGATGAAGATGATGATGATAACAAAAACTTGAGGAGAAGACAGGTGGAAGTTACAAACTTTTTGTATAGTGATGATAATTGTTATTATGTTGAAGATATCAAGAAAGAAGACACATTGAAACAATGATGATGAAATTAAGGAGTTGAGAAAAAAGGCAAATGGAAGTATCTAAAGATTATAATGGCAATGATGATGAAGATGATGATGATAACAAAAACTTGAGGAAAAGACAGGTGGAAGTAACAAACGTTTCGTAAAGTGATGATAATTGATATAATGATGAAGATATCAAGAAAGAAGACAAATGGATGTACCTAAAGATTATAATGGCAATGATGATGATAATAAGAACTTGAGGAGAATACATGTGGAAGTAACAAACTTTTTGTATAGTGATGATAATTGTTATAATGATGAAGATAAGAGAAAAGACGCATTGAAACAATGATGATGAAATTAGGGAATTGGGAAAAAGGCAAATGGAATAATCTGAAGATTCTAATGGTAATGTATCTTTTGTATCATTAATTTATTTGTCTTGCAAATGATTATTGGTGTTGTTTATATGAAATTAATTAATTATTTTTTTTGTATCAAATTGAAAAGAAAACATACAAAGTTGAAGAATGTTTTAATAAATAAATTGCTTCCTTTTATATCAAATTATTAATTTGATTAATTCAAATAATTGAATGAAAGTAATGAAACTAAAAGAAACTTAATTAGTGCCTTTTGTAACATAGACTAATACTATAAATCAGTAATTAAGGTAGTTAATATGCGAATTCCCAAATGTGGACAAATCTAATTATGATTTCTGCTTAGACAGGTTGCACCAATTAACGGAAATCCATGAGCATTAATACGCGTATGCACGTTGCTCCACTAATCCATTTCGGTGATGATTGTAAACTAAAAATATGGATTAATGTTAATTAATCCGAGCGATTAATTAGCGCACATAAAAAGAAAGAACGAAACAACTTTCAGAAAATGAAGTCAATTAGGTTCTGGTTATGGATGGGAGAGAAAGAGCGAGAGTGAATAATTTAGAAAATAAATACATACTTTACGTACTTTTACGTATACACACATACAGGGTGTCTCCTCAGTTTTCCAGGTCAAATCGTTTTCTATCATGAATCATTCAAAGTAATTCATAAATGCATTCGTAATCAGTGTTTATAATCTCTAATCCTAGTTCTTATAGTTATTAAGTATAAACAAAGTTATTTTAAGGATTAACTAAAGATTTATAGAAAACTTATATTAATTATGTAATAAAGATGTGAAACTTTTTTAAATTATAAAATGATTACAATTTTCTTTAAATCTAAATTTATATATTTCATAGGTTCGTATGTAATCCAACAAAGATTATCCTCGGTCTTATCTAATATTCGCATAACGTCAACATCGCATCCGCTTTTGTTTATCTTCAATTTCGGTGCGTCGTTTTCACTTCTAATGTAATCACTAAATATTTGCTTTACATAATTAATTAGCCTTATTATATGTTTAGGTGAAATGTGTTCACACTGAAGGCATTTCAGCGAAAACATTTCTAGAGTCAAATTTTTATTTCTTTTATTTTTAACGCAAATTTCAGCCAAGTGGATGAAACCGCAGCAATGTGCATATTCGGTACATTCAGCTTTCATATACTTCTTTTGAATCAATTGAGTCTAATATAGTTTCTGAGAAAATCTGTAGAATGTGAAATTGTAGAATTTTTTAGAGCGATATTTTTATTTTTTTCAAATTTGATCGTGAATTACAGCCAAATCGATGAAATCATAGGAATGTGTTAATACTCGCTACATTCCCCATATATTCAGCTTTCATATGCTTATATTGAATCAATTCATTCTAGTATAGTTTCTGAGAAAATTACTAAAAGGTGCATGCACTGCTTTTTCGAGCGTTAATTATTTCAATTTAGATCGTGATTTACAGCCAAATGGATGAAATGGACAATTAAATAAAATTAGATTAAGATAAATATATCTTAATCAAATCAACAGTATAAGAAAATGTATCCTTTCCAACAAATTTATTCTGTTATTAGCGAATAGGTAAGTTCTGTTGAATTCCAATGTTTCGTAGGCTGAATTTATGTGCGCCCCAAAAACTAGAGTGAAAATTGTTGGTCGAACTTGAAAATTTATACATCGGAACGCCGATTAGCATGCTAAAACGTTAGGCTCGGTTAACTTTGTGAGAAACAATAAAAACCGGCAGCATTAGCCTCACCATGCACACTTCTCCAACAACCATGCAGACCATCAAAGTCCTCCTCATCATTCAACTTCTTTCCATCGCTGTTATCACCGGCAAGGATAATAATGACTACTTCTCCATTCGATTGGATAACGTTGAAGATGCTGGAACTTCTTCACCTTTAGATCGGATGGCTTTGAGGTTGGATTACCAAGGGACCGGTGTGAGGATCGGCAAAGCTCCGGGCCGTTGGGACGCTCTGAGGCTGCAGTATCTGAATGGAAATCATCATCTGCAAGGTAAGAAATAAAGTTATTATCAATTGAGATTATCCAGCTGAAAGTTATCTATTTTCGTTTGCGAGAACTTGCCAGACGTCTGGTCGGAAAATCGAATTATCCGACGAAACTCGATACCAGATGCATTTAACACTTGTTGGGTGTCGGAATGTAATTTCATTTTCCCATCGGACAACTCCGTTTATTTATTCTTTTTCATATTACATTTATTTCTCACGTCTATTCTCCAGATTTTTGTTTCATCACTTCTCATGTATCAGATTCAATCTCACAGCGAAAATCACATCATTTCCACAAGTCTATATCAAAATCGCGACAACTGAAATCCCGACATTTGCAATCCCGATGTAGAAAAAATCCCGACAACCATAATCTCGACAGTTTTAAAAACCCGACAATATTAAAGAAGTTTCGATGGAGGATTTTTGTAACTTATGTATTTATTTATACAATAAGATGTATAGACTAAGAGATTTCGTGGATTTCTCTTATACACAGTTTATTTGTATTGCAATTAACACAAAACAATTATAATAATGGTTGGACACAATAAACGCTCATTTTCGAACTCATTTGTTTTACATCTATATCAAATAATGGAAGTTACTGTCGGGATTTTGATACTGTCAGGATTTTCAGTGTCGGGATTTTATCAAGGTTATGATGGGCGAGATTTTGAATGTCGGGATTTTAATTGTCGGGAATTCGGTTGTCGGGATATTGAGCCGAATCGCATATCTACCAAGAATCGTTCAGCTTTCAGTTTTCAAAGAAATTTCATTGAAAAATAAAGCAGAAATGAAAAATATAAAAGAAAGAAACAAATTCTTCGAAGCGATTCGTAAAATGATTACACACATATTGCGAACACTCGGAAATCATCAATTTTGACGCTCCCTCCGCAAATCACCGGAACTTCCTAACAGTTTTCTTTTCTTTCGTCCTCTTTGTAGCCAGAGGGAAGAAGGATGACCTGATTATCCCGGTAATGATAGGATTCAAGTCCGCTATGTTAGCAGTCGCAGCCATCTCGAGCGTAGGACTATTCGTCTTCAAATCTTTAGTCCTCTCCAAAATAGCCTTAGTCTTAGCCTCAGTGCTTCTCATCTCGAAACTCTTCTCCCACGACAACCATAATCATCATCAACAACAAGAGGCCAAACATCACGAAGGATTAGAACTGGATTATAACCCATCCGAAGTCCATCCAGTTTACGATTACAATTCAGATTTAGGTAATCTAATCAACAAATTTCGTTAAATGTATACAGTTAATACATGATTCAGGTTATATGCCAACAGCTGGAGGTCAATACATAGCTTATTCACCAACAGTTGAGGGACAAGACGCTTCTGCAACAAACATCGAACCGCAGTATTCCCAATTCCAAGAAGCTTCTGTTAACAACACGCAACCTCAGGCTACGATGCAAAGACGCAAGGATTTCGCGAGGAAGAAGACCGTTCAACCTGTCTCCTCGTACATAACGATTCGCAGAAAATCCGTGAGCCATTCGGGGCGAGACTTGCATTAGTTTTCAAGAAAGTTCGTGTCTTCACACCTAATTTACCTTTAGTTTTTTTTAATTAGAGGATTTTGTGCGTAATTGGTTAAGCTACGCATTTCAGGTCGACGGTTCTGCACGAACCAAAAATGTTAATTATTTAAAAGTTAGCAGCAATTTATTCATATTTTATTTATTTATTTTAATTTCTAATATTTTTTTTACTGTTCTAATTACAGTTAAAAAAAACTAATTGTTAAGTAAACGTTCTAGTGATTCACATATTAATTAGAGTAGATTAAGTTGGCTATAGTTTAAGTTAAATGAGATGATGCGCCATCTATTTATTACATCAAAGTTAACCAATTTTTATTTATTTCAATTATTTATGTTAAAATTTAAGTAATTCTAGTTATAATTAACTATATATTAGTCAAAAATAATAAACAAAATTAAATTTTTGGGATTTTTTGAATGTCATCATATTTTATTTAATTCCTTAACAACCAGATTCACTAAGTACTTCAGTAAAAATTCAGATTAAAGTAAAAACTGTGACCTTTTCAATAAGCCTACTATGAGATTTGTGGTGTCCGCCGTTCTTCTGTTATCAACTGTCAAATTGGATCAATAGAATTTTAAGCGATTTTTACAATTATTTTTTTTTGCAAAATGTTCTGAAAACATAATTTTTTTAAATGAATAATAGTTTATTGAACAATATATAGAATTGAATAATATTGTTTTCATAAAAGTCGACTTTTTTGTTGAATTAATTCGATATATTCAAAAATATGGGAATTTTTCGTTTTTTTCTAATTAGATCAATAAACATTAAAATTTAATGAAATTTTTGTATTTTATTTTTTCCATAAAATTGTTGAATAAAAACTTCTTAAATTTCTAATTGATTGAAAAGTAAAGGGAATTTTAACTTTACTATCATCTTTTCTTTTCTATAACAAAATGTATGAATCTGTCCGATGGAATCAATAAAAGGTAATTGAAGGGATTACAATTTCTATTGTTTTTTTACTGTTCTAATTACAGTTAAAAACTAATTATTAAGTAAACGTTCTAGTGATTCACATATTAATTACAGTAGTTTAAGTTGACTATAGTTTAAGTTAAATGAGATGATGCGCCATCTATTTATTACTTCAAAGTTAACCAATTTTTATTTATTTCAATTATTTATGTTAAACTTAAAATAATTCTAGTTATAGTTTACTATATATTAGTCAAAAATAATAAACAAAATCATTTTTTTGGGATTTTTTTTTTTGATTTTTTAAATGTCTTCATATTTTATTTAATTCCTTAACAACCAGATGCACTAAGTACATTAATAGACATTGATTAAAGTAAAAACTGTGACCTTTCCAATGAGCTTACTATGAAATTTGTGGAGTCCGGCGTTCATCTGTTATCAACTGTCAAAATGGATCAATATTTTTACAATTATTTTTTTTTGCAAAATGTTCTGAAAACATTATTTTTTTAAATGAATAATAGTTTATTGAACAAAATATAGAATTGAATAATATTGTTTTCATAAAAGTCGACTTTTTTGTTGAATTAATTCGAAATATTAAAAAATATGGGAAATTTTCGTTTTTTTCTAATTAGATCAATGAACATTAAAATTTAATGAAATTTTTGTATTTTATTTTGTCCATAAAATTGTTGAATAAAACTTAGTAAATTTCAATGCAATTGACTGAAAAATAAAGGGAAGAGTAAATTTTAACTTCACTATCTTCTTTTCTTTTCTATAACAAAATGTATGAATCTGTCCGATGGAATCAATAAAAGGTAATTGAAGGGAAGTCAGCAACGGTGGTTTTCGATGAAGAAAGGAAAAAAACGAATTGAAAAACGTGATCAAAGGGCTTAAAGTTTACGATCAATTGGGTGTTACGCGAAGAAGAATAAGTGGAGAGAAAAGAAAAAAAGAGTCGATTTCAATAAGCGGTTTTCCTTTTTTCTTTCTCATTCCTTTCCAAGGATCCAACTTCTTGCAGTTTTTTCTCTCTCTCTATATATATATACTTTTTGTTCTGTCCTGTTTTCCTTTAATTAGACGCCGCGGTCTATGTCTTGCCCATAAAATCCTTCTCCGACTTGTTAAATGCGAGTTTGGAAAAACATTTGGAAACGATGTGTCGCTGAAGGAGTAGAAGGAGACCAATTAAAACTTCTTGTAATGTTTCCTTCGTCGCCAACGTCCGTTGAAAAGTTTGCGTAATCCAGAAAAGAGACTCAATTTTACTTTATGCCATCTACATTTTATTTATATTATTTTCTTCATCTGGTTTTGTATCCGTTTTGCTGCGTTTATTAAAAAAAACAAATTAGTAAAGTTCAATATTTTCAACACAACAAAAATATTGAAAAAAATGTATCTTAAGCAATAAAAATCCTTATTTTTTCATGAACTTACTTTGCATAGTTTCCTAATAAATTTACTATATTAATTATTGATTTTTTTCTGAAACACTAAAATTTCGTCTTATAAACATTTATTTTTTAATATTTTTTTGTAAGAAGTTTTCTAATTAATTTATTACATAAATTATACATTTTTAATCATTTACTATACAAAAATCTATAGAAAAACCACTATTATTTCTTAATTTCTTAAATGCTTTAAAAAAAATTAATTTCTGTCATATCTTTTGTATAAGAAGTTTTCTAAACAATTTATTGTATTAATTATAGATTTTTAATAATTTTCAACAGAAAAATGTATAAAAATCCACTATTATGTTTCTTATTTTAATAATTTATCAATTTAAGTAAATATTGCTTAATATCAGTACATTTTCTTGTACACAACAAAACTTTAGTTGGACAAATATTAGTTTATTTTCTTTTCAATTTTCCGAAGTTCCATTTCCCCTGCGGCGTCCGTTCAGAGTTTATTTCCACTACAAATCCAATAACACATAAAGTTTGAAGCACAGTTTCCTTTTTTTATTGTCATTTGGCCTTCCATCTCGTTGATTTATTCTTTTATCAATATTTCATACATCCCTGCATCATTTTTCATAATATTTTATTATAGACTTTTTTTTATAGAAATTATTTCTATATTTATCAACTAATTATTGTCATCATTTTACATATTTTTCTACAATTCAAATAATAGACATTTTTTTAGTAAATAATTGCAATTATTGAAATTTGTTAGTGGAAGGAAGAAAATTCATAAATTAATTTGTTTTTAAATCGAATTTATTCAACTGTAACTTAATAGATTATTATTTCTTACTTCTTCCACAAACAGTTAGATATGTACTCATTCCATTAGGATCTAAAGGCAGAAAAGAAAGTCACTAATCGTCACAGTTTTCTCTAATTGAGTTTAATGATTCCGATCTTCAATATATTTGTATTTATAGGACAAAAAAACAACAACAACAACAAATGGAAACATTTGAAAAAAGTGTATTTTCTTGTGTAGAGTTTCATTATTTTGTTTAGAATTTATATGTTTTTTGACTTATTTATTTATATATTTATTATGTAATAAATCTTATAGGTAATTTTGTTGTGTATACTGAAAAATAGGCAAAAATTTGTAATTCTTAAAGTTTTTTTCAGAAAAATATGATTTTTTTTATTGATTTATATAAAGCATTGTGTAAGTAATATAAGTAGTTATAAAGTTGAAACAAAGTTAAGTTGATTGAAATATTTTTTTAAAAAAAGTGAAATTTTGTGATAAAAAAAAATATGAATTTCAAAGAATTTTTTGTTTCTGAGAATAAATAAGTAAATAAATCGAATTGTTTGTTTCTAGCAGTAATTAAAAATGATTTAAATAAAGTCAAATTTGTTAAAAAAAAAACTATCATTAGTTTGCAAAATATTATTGAATAAATAAGTATAGATTTTTTTGGTCTGTTTTCTGTTTAAGTTTTCTTAAGAAAGACGTAATATTATGTGTTTTTTTATTGATTTATATAAATCATTTTGTAAGTAATATAAGTAGTTATAAAGTTGAAGCAAAGTTAAGTTGATTTTATTTGAAATATTTAAAAAAAAAAAGTGATATTTTGTGATAAAAAAAATATATTAATTTCAAAGATTTTTTTGTCTCTGAGAATAATAGTAAATAAATCGAATTGTTTGTTTCTAGCAGTGATTAAAAAGGAAAAAAAAATGATTTAGTTGAAGTCAAATTTGTTAAAAAAATCATTACTTTGTAAATTATTGTTGAATAAAGAAGTATAGATTTTTTGTCTGTTTTTTTTTTTAAAGTTTTCTTGAGAAAAATGTAATATTATGAGACTTTTATTATTGATTTATATAAATCATTTTGTAAGTAATATTAGTAGTTATAAAGTTAAGTTGATTGTATTTGAAATAATTGTTTAAAAAAGTGAAATTTTATCATTGGTTTGTAAATTATTATTGAATAAAGAAGTATAGATTTTCTTTTTTGGTTCTTTTCTGTTTACCTTTTAAATTAATTTGAAATAAGTTTACTAAATTTGCTATGTGGGAAGTCTATATACTTCAGTAAGTATAAATATTATTTGAAATGTGTTTTAAAAACTATGTTTTTAAGTTGAAACTGTTTGTAAATGAAAACTTCGTATTTTATGTTTTATGTAACAAATAATTTATTTTTTTTTATATAACAATTAATTTATATTTATTTAACAAGAAAATTAACAAATAACAAAGTTTAAACAGAGATGTGAGCAGTTTAAGAAGTCGACAATAAATAAATAAATATGAATATACTTCAGATAAATAGTTTCGCCAATATGGTGAATCACAAGGGCTTTTTTTTGTGTATATTAGATGGATTAGATTAATCCTTCTTAGTGGGTTGGGATTTGTCCACGGTAGGCCATGCTGTTACCAGTCTCGTATTGCCTGGCCCATCCACCTGAAGAGTAATCTCCGTGTCCACCAGAGACGGAATGCTCGTGATGGGTTTCGTGATGGGGATGAGCTACGACTTCGTAGGTGACGTGCTTTTCTTGGGAGAAGAGTTTCTTCAAACCGATGACTGCTGCAAGGACGAGGGCAAGCTGCAAGAAGCAAACAATTAGTATCATCAACTTTGTTGATTAGTGGTAAATATTCATACTTTGCTGACGAGGAGAGCCTTTCCTACGAGGAGGACGAGAGCTTTGAAGGCCAAAGCTTTAAGCAAACCAATCTTCAAAGCGGCGGCGGCGATGAGAGCTCCCATACCGCTGTCCTTCTTCTTACGAGCATCTCCTTCAGTGTTTGGAGTTGGACGAAGAGATAATCCTAAGTTGATGCCTCCATCCTTATCTCCTTTTCCGGCCAAAACAACTTCAGCATCGTCAGTTACCTACAACAGAATCAAATTTATCAATTCATCATATCTTTACGTAATTATTGATGATATTATACCTTCCACTTCAAAGATCTGGTCCTCAAGAAGTTCAAAGCTTTATCAGCGAGAACAGCAGTCAGTTGAGTTTCCTCGCTAGCTTGATCATCTCCTAAGCTACGAGCTGAAGCCAAGGTTACGGTTTCGGTTGAAGTTTGCGTTATTTCCAAATCTCCTAACTCGATTTGTGACTTCTTCAGAAGCCTGTTGAAATACGTCATCAGTTTCAGCATCATGCATGAGGATACGTCGTGGTTCGAGCATTTGTTGTTCAGCTTCTTCATGAGGGCATCTTCGACGGAAGTGTCATCATTGGCATGAACCTGTAAAAATACCAAAGAAATATTAAAATTTTAATCTCAATTAGGACTAATCGGGTTATGGTTAAAAAATTGGCAAATATGTGAAAAATAATCGAGTTTTAAGTATTAGAAATAATTTCATTTAGAAATATAATGAAAACACTAATCAATATTTGTAATAAAATCCGGATTAAACGAGTTATCAAGAATTAAAATGATCAATTAATAAACAATTAAATTATAATAATTTGAATGACTTTACTTAATAATATGGATTTTAAAGAGTGAAAATTGAAGTGTTAGCAACTAAAATAGAATTAGGACTAAACGAGTTATTTAATTACTTTTCAATTTTTTGTAAAATATATTAAAATTATCTCTAGAATCTTTCAGAATGCATTCAAATTTTATAAATTTTTTTAATCCGGATTGAATGAGTTATGTTTTTTTAATTTTAAATTTTTAAAATTGGATTATGATTAGAATCCGGACTAACCGAGTTCTGAATGAACAAAGTATTCAAATGTGAAGTAAATTTTAAGATTCTAATTGAAAATTAAACATTGATAATGAAAGTATTACAATTTATTCATTGAGTTATGCATTTAAATCAGATTATTTCGTTGTAATTACCAGAATTTAATTATGTTTTATAATAAATATAAATGAAGCTTTAAAACGAGCTTTTCAGGATTAAACGAGTTATTTGATATAACAAATTCAAATAGAACTAAAAAAAACATCGCTTTGTACGTGAATTTGGAAGAATTTAATTGAAAATTAAACATTGATAATGAAAGTACTACAATTCATTAATACCGGATAAATCGAGTTATGGATTAAAAACAGATTATTTCATTGTAACTGAACGGAATTTATTTATATTTTATAATTAATGAAAGTTGTAAAGCTTTTCAGGACAGAACGAGTTATTTAATATAACAAATTGAAATAGAAAAATAACATCACTTTGTACGTGAAATTCCCGTTTCAATTAATATCATCAACATTTCCGCATTACGTAAAGCACATTTTCATTTAGATTTAATCAAATTTCCATTAAAATTTCCCTTTGGGCGAAAATCCCTTTTCGAAAAAGAAAATCATTATACTTCAATTGCAAAGCACATTCCTCTCATTCAACCCTTCTTTTTTTTTTGTTTCTTCGTTTGTTTTTGCGGCTCACAAAGTGAACTTTCTCTCCCTTTTTTTATATATAATTTATTTGCATACGAATTACCATTGTAAAGTCACATCGAATTCTGTAACTTCCTTTCGTTTTCTTCCTTTTTTTTGTTAATTCACTTTATTTTGTGCTGAAATTTCCACGATTCTAATGCAAAGAAATGAAATAACATTTATGGGATGGGAAGAGAGGAAATGCGTTTTAGGTTTATATATCTTCGGGGGGGAAAAATAAACATTGCTGTGAGATGAGATCAAAAGAAGAAGCATTTCCTTTTTAATTAAAATGCAATGGAATGGATTTTACAGACGGATTTTAAATTGAATCATTACTACGAAATTAAATAAAATCCATTTCCTTGTTAATGTAAACTTTGTCATTTAATCATATTTGATGATGATTTAAAATATTAATTGTAATTCATAGTAAAAAATAGACAAATTTAGTAAAAACTATTGAAAATTGATAAAGAAAATTTAAAACTTTTGTGAACGAAACCATATTTTCTATATTTTTTTAATAAAAGCAATAGTAGATTTAAAAAAATAAATTAAATTGTACAAATATTCAAAATTTAGTACATCCAATTCAGATATAAAGTTCACTTTAATTAGTTCAACGTTTCATCAACTCGTCCTGCCTCCTAATTGCGTTATTTTTGTGTGTCTCTACGATAAAATTAATTAATTTCTACGATGAAACTTGGTGCTTTTGCTGCTGTTGTTGTTGTTATCGTTATTACAACAAATCCGTACATCTCTTCGCTAAAAAGGTGAGGACAGGTGAAGCAATAACAAAACGCATCGAGCGAAATTTAATTAAGTTAAGAGAACCGAGAGAACGCTTCATGGGAATCCCCTTATTCCATCCAAATTTAGTTAGCAAATTAAACGAAAACGTACATTTCATAAAAAAAAACAACAACAAAAAATAAATTAATAATAATAATTTTATTACTTGAGTAATTTCATACCAATTTCAGTCATTTTTTTTACTGTAAAAATTGGATAAATTATTGAAAAATTTGAATTAATCGAAACTTTAAGTAATTTGTCAATATAAGATAATTAAAAAGTAAAAATTTATTATTTTTTTGATTGAAAGAAATTTTGTTGAAATCGGATTTGTTTTTAGTGGACAAATTTTGTTGAATTTATTTACTTACCAGATTTTGACTCGGTGCATCGTCGACGGCTGGTCCAGCGGTTGCCAAGGCAACGAAACAGAGGGCCACAACACAGATCACTTTTCCGTTCATTGTTGAAGGATGTAAGAAAACTTGGATTTACTTGAAGAAAAAAATGCAGCGAATGATCACAATTATCAAGTGCGCTTTTTTTTTGTATTGTTTATATTTGTTTCTTGTTACAAACGTTGTTGTTTTGTTTTGTTTCTTAGTGTTGTTGTTGCTTGGTGTGTGCAAACATGTCCGAAGTTGCAAAACGAATGCCTGGAATTGCGACTGGCTAAGGTTTTATATCCGATGCTGACTCGATGTGTGTCGTTGTTGGACCAGTTAAATGTGGTGAATTAGGGTTACCGTTTGGCTTCATCGTTTTCCAACGGCTCCGATCGGGCTCACACACCCATATTCTTCACTTCTTCTCTTGCATTCTCGCTCGACATTCGACCGGAGATCTTCAACATCCGAAGATCATCAATTTCCGGTTGTACCTTTTTTTTTTATTAAAGAAAAAAAACCCTATATTTCATCCAATTATCCTACTTCTTCTGGTGTTTTAGATTCCATCGATGAGAAACGAAACCATGCGAGTGAGAAAAAAAAAGTTTCTCCCGAGCAGAAAGAAACAGTTATTACAACCAAACATAAATCACAGTGTATTCTATATGAACATTTTTGTTATATCCTTTTTTTGTTGTTGAGCCCTTGAGAATGTAATATACTGTTTTTTTATCGAAAGTGAAATGAATGTAATTGCAATTACACGAATCTCGTCCTTTGGGAAACGAATATTTCGTCCTCTTTGTTTTTTTGTTACTAACTTTTGGAAACTCCAATGTTTTCTATCAAAATATTTTAATTTCGCTTGGGAATATTATCATTCCCTCAGTATAATATGTGATAATTTATGCCACTACTGAAACCGAGATATACGACATAATAAAAGTACTTGTAAT